>NW_027527804.1:0-22532 GCF_008692635.1 Crocuta crocuta
TTTCTCTGATGTCTTCCATGTCTTTTCAAGCCCAGCGATTAATTTTATGACAATTTTTCTAAATTCTTGTTCCGTTATTTTGCTTATATCTGTTTTGCGCAGTTCTTTAGCTGTTATTTCTTCCTGGAATTTCTTTGGAGGAGAGGTCTTTCCTTTCATCATTTTGGTTAGCTTTCTGTCTCTTGTTAGTTTTAAAAGCCTGCTATGCACTCTGCCCCTGTGGGTGCTGCTGTAACAAAGAAGACTCTTTGACTGACCAGGGCCTATCTGTTCAGAAAGAGTTCTTTGAATGGTATCTCTTGGTTTCTCTTGTTGGGACCTGTGTTATTTTATTTTGCTACTCGTAGTGGTATTTGGGACTCTCCACCATGTGTACTTGGCTTGTTTCTTGAGATAGCCCTGGAGAAGAAAACACACTGACAAACACAGGGAACAAAGGCCCACAAACGCACAGGCAAATACAACAAAACGCAAACTGAAATGGAAAACGAAAAAGAAAAGAGAAAAGAGGAAGGAGGGAAGGTGAATAAGAAATAAAAATACATAAAAAAGAAAAAAAGAAGAAAAGGAAAAAAGAAGAAACCCAACAGACAAAGAACACTCTAAAGCATGTAACCAGATTTCCCAGCTACAAATAGATAGCCGGGTGTGCAGTGCTGGTGGAAGGGCATAGAGAAAGAGAGAAATGACAGGATGGGGATGAGGTGAGTTTGGAAATTAAATGAGCAGGCAGAAGGAATAAGAGGCTTTTTTTCAAAGAATGAAAGAGTGGAATATGGTTGAAGAAGAGGCGAAAGAAATGACGCTGGTGTNGGGCGTGGTTTGGTCCACTGCGTTCCACGGATTCCTGCCTTGGCGGTTGGGCGGTTGTGGGGAGAAGAGTGGAGGCACTCCAGTCCCTTCTTGAACTGTATTCGTGGGATGAGAAGAGCCTAGGGAGCTCCTACTCCATCACCATCTTCTCTCTCCAGAAACATAGATAATCTTCATCTGTTAAGTTTCAGGATCATAATCTGATAATTTGGTCTAGGATGAAAGAGAGGGTACATTTAATAATCTTATACACAAGTGAATTTTGATTCCTAAGTAACTAAAATAGTTTGCATAGCAGGCCCAATTCTAAGAAGGTCCCAGTGGGATGCCCAACGGATAGACAATGTGCTCAAATTTCTCAGCATTCTGGGAATTCAGACACTTTTACATGGTGTTATATTGTTACCCGCCAATACCTTTTCACTGCAGCCACAATACCTGTGAAAACAGTGGGCAGGATATGTGCTACTATGTCAAATATCTGGAGGAGAGATGTTAACCTATGGGATTGACTGGGCCTAATCCTTTACCATTCCTGCACCCTGCTTTGTTTTTGTAGAGTTTTGAGCAGTGGCATCTCCTTTCATGTCTGGGAAAGTTTATTAATGTAAACTTGATCCAGCTAACCACACAGTCCAAGCCAATCTTGAGTTGCCACTAATACCTTTTGCTGTAGGAGCCAGTTTCTAATGAGACCTCACTACTGAAGTAGGATTAGGGAATAATTTTAATGGTAAAGAGTGGTATTAAAGTGGTGTATTACTTACTGCCTTCGCAATAGTATCCCAGTTGTACCAACCAGTGCTACTAAAATTATGAAGAAAACTTTCTGTCCCCATGGATTTGACAACCACCCGATCTCTCGTTAGAAAGCCAAATTTGTATTCCTGCTTTGGAGGGTGCTATTCAAAGCTCTCCACATTTGCATCCACCTGTCACCATCTGCATATGGGTGACCAGGTGCATTCTTTAAATGAGCTCTTAGAAGCATCCCTCTGTGCTACATCTCCTACACACAGCAGGTACATTTGTTTCCCAACCTAGTGATCATGAGATTCACATAAAGAAAGCCACTGCACACCTCTTCAGAGCAATTAGTGGGGGTTTTTTGTTGTTGTTTTTTATTTAGCCTTCCACAACTCCTATGGCTGGCCGGAACCTAAAGGATATAGAGACCAGCCAACAGAAGTTCTAGGATTTCCCTCTGGTGTGCCTACAGTGAGAACAAGAAAGATGTTGGCCAGTTTCTGAGTCCAGCAGGAGCTTTTCTATTGCTTGTGCCCCTACTTGGATGGCTACCTGAAGCTCCTAAAAGAGGTGGTCAGCTTGATAGCATTTCTACTCTGTCTTCTCCTCTGTATATTTTACCATTCTCTGTGTCTTCTAGGTTACTGCTCAACTGGCCCAATGACCAAAGGCAGGAAACAGCATGTATTGTGGCAAAGGTAATTGCCCACACTGTTGCCATGTCCTTTAAAAGCTTCTTGCATGCCCATACTACTGCAGTTTGCTGTCTTAAGTGTTGGGAAGGAGTCTAGGTTTTACCGCCAACTCCTAGTCCCTCTTCTCATTGGCTGTTTTCAGACTCTATTATTACTGAGTGGAGCCAGCTATTCTTCGCTCTTGAGAGCTAAGTGCACACATATCTCTTCAACTCTGCATTCAGTGATGTCACACTGGTGTCCCTAAATTATCTATAACAGGAGTATTTATATCATGAAAATTTGACAAACACTACAAATCAGAGCCCCGCCTCCCCTAAAGGGCCAGTTACACACTGACCAGCAAACCATTGCTTATACCTTACCTCTCCAATCTTTGACAAGTCCTATTTTGTTTTATGGCCTAGAAAATATATTTTTCCTTCCTCTGAACATACAATTTTTGAGGTAGCTGTTTCAGGGAACACTTTTTTATTTCAAATGATCACATCAGGGGACAAGAAGTATCCCCCCTCTTTGGACTATCTAGGTATAAAGAACATCTCTCTGATCAGAACTACAATAATTCCTCTGGCTCAGCTTGTCAGAAGCAGGGTATCAGACAAGCTTTAGAGTCCATTTAGCTCTTTGGGGTTACTATTTGCATTTCCTAGAGTAAGGCTGTGGCAGTGGTGCATGGCCGCCAAGTGACAGCCCAGGATCAGAATTATGGAGTTTTTAAACTAAGCCTTTGCTGTCAAAACTCCCATTCCTGTACAAAATCACTGGTGATTGCTAGTGGTACTCTTATTTTGCATGGAATACATTCTGTTCTAGGATTTAAGGTAGTGTTGGTCATATTACATAACTGGTCTCTTCATTGGCAGATACCAAAACTAATAACAAATGCTCACATAGTACTTACTATGTACTAATTACTATTCTAAGTGTTTTACATACATTGACTAATTTAATCTCCACATAGACCCTAAAATTGGTACTAATATATCCCCATTTTACAGATGAAGAAGACACTGAGACATAAGAAGTTTAAGTAACTTGCTTAAGGTCACATAGACAGCAATTAACAGAATCAAGATAAAGACCTAGGCTGTCAGTCTGTAGGTTATGCTCTTAAATACTACATTAAGTACTATATAACAACTACATAGTTCGGTACTAACACAATAATGTTAGCAAGACTCCTGCTATAGCACATTTGACGCCTCAACAGAGCCAACATGTGCTTGACACTTCCATTCAGGAGGATCTTTTCTGAGCACTGGATTTCTTTTCTGGTAGTGAATTTCAGTTCCTGGCTTGGGGCTGGAATTTAAGTGATTTTTCCTCAGAGCACAGTTCTGAGATGATCTCAAGGGTATAGACTCCAAGCTCCACCCTCTGAATTTCAAAGCTGGCATACCCAAGGATATTAAGAGTTGACCTGTATTTTCCAATACAACTGTCAACATTCCCTGTCTAACACACACTAAAATCATCTGCCTGCAACACATTGCCCATGGGCAACTGTGAAGAGTGTGTCCAAAGACTGGGAAAGCAGGTGTGCCTATTTTCCAGAGGATCTGGTCCAGTTGTGTACTAGAGCTGGCATGTACTTGCTTGTGAGAGCCACTGTTGTGTTTTTAGCAATGTTGCAAGCTAGCTGTGAGCATAGTTAGCATTAAAGTTAAATCATACAAACTTTCAAATCAATTATATAAAAATAAAAAATACTCAAACCTTATCACTTTCTAATTATTCTAGTACATTTTCACCATCTATGCTCCGAAGATTATTTATATTTATTACATCTGTATGGTGGAAATAGTATATAATAGTGTGCTATGACATATCTGTTTCCAACTCCAAGTGCAGTGATGTCATGTTGGCAGTATGAAGCATGATGGCTTGAAATTTGCTATAGTGGGAATACTTATGAAAATTAACAAGCACAACAAATTTGGGCTTCTCCTTCTGGAAAGCTACTTATTAAACATTCACTAGGACATCATCAGGTCCAGTTTCCTTATCTAAAATGGCATTGCTTTCTCCAACCAGAGACACTTTCAGCCCAACAATATAAGGCCTATGTGCTATAAAGTAAGAACTCACAGCAGCAAGTGGGCTCTTACCTCCAGATCAAGGCCTTGAAGCCCCAATGTCCTCTATACAAAGTCTCACTTATCTGAGATGACATAGCAATGACAGTCAGTTCACAAGTATATACCTGCTTCCTTCCATGTGCCAGCCACTGTTTTAGGCGCTGGTGATATGACAACAAAACAGACCAAATTATTCACCTTATTATGGTTTCATTCTGGCCTGGGATGGACAAAGATTAAAAAATAAGCAAGTAAGAAAACATATAAATAACATGATTTCATATAGTCATGTAATGAACATAGGGTTGAGAGGCTATGGGGTGGTTACTTTAGAGTGGGTGGCCAGGATAAACCTATCTAATTTAGTTACATTTAAGTTGAGATCTGAATGGTGAAATTAAGTTGAGAGCTGAACAATCCATGAAATAATCCATGGAAAAGTGTTTCAAGCAGAATAAACAGCAAGTGCAAAGGCCCTGAGACAGGAAAAAGCTATGTTTGCTTCTATCCTAGTGCTTAAGAGCATAGGTTCTGGATTTAGTCCACTTGGGATTATTACTGACCCAGCCATCTGCTCTGTGATCCTTGAAAAAACATTTAATTTCTCTGTCCTTAAGTTTCCTTATCTTTAAAATATGTATAATAATAGAACAGGCATCATAAATAGCCGTGAGGCTTAAATGAAATAATGCATGTAAACTGCTTAGTACACCTCCAGGCATATAGTAAGTAATCAATAAATACCACTATTATTACTATTTTTTAAAACCTTTCATATTTATTAATATTTGATTTTTCAAGCCACTTTATTGAGGTATGGTCAACATAAAAAAAACAGTACATATGTAATGTATATAACTTAATGAGTTTGGGGATATGTACACTCCAGTGAAACCATCAAAACAATCAAAGCAATAAATTTATCCACCACCTTCAAAAGATTCCTTCTGCCCCTTTTATTTAAAAAAAATTAAAAATACCAGTTTACATTCCCACCAAAAGGCAGAGAAGGACAAATATCATATGTTTGCACGTATAGGAGGATTAGGAGGAACTTAACTGAGGAACAAGGGGGAGAAGAAAGGGGGAAATGGTGGGGGAAAGGGAGAGAGGCAAACCATGAGAGACTCTTGAATGCTGACAAAAAATGAGGAATGANGACTCTTGAATGCTGACAAAAACTGAGGACTGATGGATGTGGGGGGGAGCGGGGGATGGGCATGGAGGAGGGCACTTGTGGGGATGAGCACTGGGTGTTATGTGGAAACTAATTTGACAATAAACTAGTTGTAAAAAAATTAAAAATAATTTTTCTTTTCCAGAGCAGCTGCACCAGTTTGCATTCCCACCAACAGTGCAAGACAGTTCCCTTTCTCCACATCCTCGCAGCATATGTTGTTTCCTGAGTTGTTAACTTTAGACACTCTGACCAGTATGAGGTGGTATCTCAGTGTGGTTTTGATTTGTATTTCCCTGATGATGAGGGATGCTGAGCATTGTTTCATGTGTCTGTTGGCCATCTGGACTCCTTTGGAAAAGTGTCTATTCATGGCTTCTGCCCATTTCTTCACTGGATTATTTGGTTTTTGGGTGTTGAGTTTGGTAAGTTCTTTATACATTTTGGATATTAACCCTTTATCCAATATGTCATTTGCAAATATTTTTGCCAACTCATCAGTTGCCTTTTAGCTTTGTTGATTGTTTCCTTTGTAGTGCAGAAGATTTTTATCTTGATGAGGTCCCAGTAGTTCATTTTTGCTTTTAATTCCCTTTCTTTTGGAGATGTGTTGAGCAAGAAGTTGCTGTGGTTGAGGTCAAAGAGGTGTTGCCTGCTTTCTCCTCTGGAGTTTTGATAGTTTCCTGTCTCACATTTAGGTCTTTCATCCATTTTGAGTTTATTTTTCTGTATGGTATAAGAAAGTGGTCTAGTTTCATTCTTCTGCATGTTGCTGTCCAGTTCTCCCAGCACCATTTGCTAAAAGACTGTCTTTTTTCCATTGGGTGCTCTTTGCTGCTTTGACAAAGATTAGTTGGCCATACATTTGTGGATCCAATTCTGGGTTGTATTGTATTCCATTGATCTATGTGTCTGGTTTTGTGCCAATACTATACTGTCTTCATGATGACAGCTTTGTAGTAGAGGCTAAAGTCTGGGATGGTGATGCTTCCCGTTTTGGTTTTCTTCTTCAATATTACTTTGGCTATTCGGGGTCTTTTGTGGTTCCATACATATTTTAGGATTGTTTGTTCTAGCTTTGAGAAGAATGCCAGTGCAATTTTGATTGGGATTGCATTGAACGTGTAGATTGCTTTAGGTAGTATTGACATTTTAACAATATTTATTCTTCCAATCCATGAGCATGGAATGTGGATAGAACTGGAAAGGATTATGCTAAATGAAATAAGTCAGTCAGAGAAATACAGATATCATATGTTTTCATTCATATGTGGGAATTGAGGAACTAAACAGAACACCATGGGGGAAGGGATTGGAAAAAATATAGTTACAAACAGAGAGGGAGGGAGGCAAACCACAAGAGACTCTTAAATACGGAGAACAAACTGAGGGTTGATTGGGGGGTGGGGAGAGGGGCAAAATGGGTGATGCGCATTGAGGAGGGCACTTGGGATGAGCACTGAGTGTTGTATGTAAGCGATGAACCATGGGAATCTAGCGCCAAAACCAATAGCACACTGTACACACTGTATGTTAGTCAATTTGACAATAAATTATGTTAAAAATATATTTTATTTTGGGGCAAGGGGATGTAACCTATAATATACTGTCTCAGCAAAATTTTAAGTATGCAATAGAGCATTTAATTCTAGAACCTACATTATACAGTAGATCTCCAAAATGTATTAATCTTGCATAGCTGAAATATTGTATCTTTGACCTACACCTTTATATTTTTTCTTCCACCCGCCCCTGTTACAACTATTCTACTCTCCAGTTCTTTGAGTTTTACTATTTTTGATTCCTCATAAAAATGAGATCATGCAGTATTTGTTTTTCTGTGTCTGGTTTATTTCACTTCACATAATGTCCTCCAGGTCCACCCATGCTGTCACAAATGGCAGGTCATTTTTCAGTTTAAATACTATTCAATTGTATGTATATGCTCCATTTTCTTTATCCATTCATTCATTGACATTTAGGTTGTTTCCATATCTTGGCTGTTGTGAATAGTGCTGCAATGGACATGGGAGTTTGGGTATCCCTTCAAGATCCTAACTTCAATTTCTTTGGATATATATCCAAAAGTATAATTGCTGGATCATATGGTTGTTCTATTTTTAGTAGTTTTGAGAAACCTCCATGCTGATTTCCATAGTGGCTGCACCAGTTTACATTCTTATCTTATTACTATTATTATTAACCCCTATGGTGGGCACTGCCTGTGGAGGAGATCAGTAACTCTGGAGACATTCCATGAAACAGTGAATGGAAGAAAGTTACCAGAGTTTGGTACAGTCTATTATGCAGTGTCCACCCTTCCCTGAGGCCTCAGATGTTTTTGGCTACAAGTCCTCAAAGTAGGGGTGCCTAGGTGGCTCAGTTGGTTAAGCCTCTGACTTGGGCTCAGGTCATGATATCACAGTTCTGGAATTTGAGCCCTGCTTCAGGCTCTCTGGTGACAGTTTGGAGCCTGGAGCCTGCTTTGGCTTCTGTGTCTTCCTCTTTCTCTGCCCCTCCCCTGCTCACACTCTGTCTCACTCTCTCAAAAATAAATAAACATTAAAGTAATGTTTTTTAAAAGTCCTCAAAGTACTTAACTGCTTCAAAAGTCAGGCTTTCCAATTTATAACAAAACCATACAGTTATCAAGTGTTTCATTTTCCCCTTCCTCCCTGGATCACACAGAACACTGCCCACCCTGGGGGATATTGGGGCAGCAGGTGGAGAAACTGTCATACTAACTGTGTAGGACTCCAGGGCTCAGGTTACTGCTCAGTTCATATATTCTGCCTTAGAATACAAGGTTAAGACAACAGCTTGCTGCAGGGATTCATTTACTTCCCTTGATGAGACCCCATGTTTCTTTCTAGCTTTGAAAAATGGAGCATTCTACCCCTACCTGAATGGTAATGATCACCACATGCACATGCTGATTTCCAATCTCCAGGACCAGTTCTGTGAGTCATCACTATGAAATTGGTCCTTTGGGGACCTGTAATTGTGTTCATTTCCTGGAAGGTGGCAAGTAGAAGTTGCAACTCAGCCAAAGCATATTTACTGTAATATGATTTGGCCTAAACAATGTCCTAAGTATCTTTAGCACCTAGTGCAATGGAAGAGAGCATAGCATTTGACAGTGGTTTAACATAGATGCTCAGATTCAGGCTACCTTGATTCGAATCCCAGCTCTTCCAATTACTATATTACCTTTGGGTAAGTTACTTAAATTTTCTGGGTCTTAGTTTTACAATCTATAAAATAGGGATAAGAACAGAACCAGGGACATAACAAGTGCTCAATAAATGTTGGCCATTATTTTAATGATTGACATCTTATATAACCTCCCACACAATCTCTTCTCTATGTGGATGGTATCCTATTTTATTTTTTGACTAGTTTTCAAAACCAAAGCAAAACAAAACAAAGCAAAAATGTGGTCTGGCCAGTCTAGATCTACCTATAGTAACATTACTCTTGAACCCACACTGTAGAGTGGAGATTCCAAAGGCCTGAGGTGGAATTTTTTTCTCCAGCTTTATTGAAGTATAATTCACAAATTAAAATTGCATATATTTAAGGTGTACAATGTGATGGTTTAATATATATGTATACATTATAAAATGATTACCACAATCAAGTTAAATTAGCACCTTACATATTTATATTTTCATTTATTTTTTGGTATAGTGAGAACACTTAAGAAGATATACTCTCTTAGCAAATTTCAAGTATACAGTATAGTATGCCACCATTCTACTCTCTGGCTCTATGAGTTTTACTTCTTTAGACTCCGGAGGTAAAGTTCTTGAACCAACTCCTGTCTGCCCTAGATGCTAATCATCCAGGTATAGTATCCCCTTAGGTCAATCAAGGATGTTTATAAATGCCTGAAGTTGACCAAATGCTTATGAGCTCCTATCTACCATTTCTCTGCCCTGACATTTAAAAAAAAATTTTTTTACAAATAGTTTTATTGTCAAGTTGGTTTCCATATAACACCCAGTGCTCATCCCCACAAGTGCCCTCCTCCATGCCCATCTGCCCTGACATTTTAATTGTGAACCTTTACCTAAGAGGAATGGGTTCTTCTAATCTTTTATCATAGCCTTGGCCATAAAGGCTCTGTTCACCTCTGCTTAGGTTCTGGTCTATCCAACTAGGCCATCCCCTAGGGAAGCTGATTCCTCCAGTATCATTTTAGGGGACCATTCTATCACAGAAGAACCCCAGTACTAGTACATACTTTCCCTGTTTGATTCTCCACTCCAGGAAGCTTGTTGTAGACATCATAATGCTTTGGAAAAGAAAGCTACTAACCATCAAAACTCTTATGTTGTAACTTCCTCAAAGGTCCCAATGCTTGGTGACAGAATATTTGGATCATGGAAGACTAGAGCAACTTACACACAGTGGCTTACTGCTGGTTTACCCTCCAGGAACAAGAGGTATGTACTTAGGATACCAGCAAAGCAGAGGTTCCAAAAAACTAAGAAATATATTTGGAAAATTTTTGACATAAAAAAAACCCCACCAAAATAGCATCTCAAGTAAAACAACTGTGCACTTCTCTAATGCCTATTTACAGTTTGGTATTGTTTATATTTTCAAATATAGACACAAAATATATACATTTCTCTGCTTAAGTCTTCTAAAGGTTTACCATCTAGCTGCCATGTGTTACATTACTCTAGTGGTTAGAGCTTGCCATCTGCTATATCCTATGCAGCAATAATTTCTAAGGGGATCCTAGAATTCGGAGTACTATGAGATGGGAAGGCAACTTTACTCAAGGAAATTTAGGTAACAGGAAATTTTGTTGTTGTCAAGACCCGGATACAACTAGCAGAAGTGGTTAACCAGTGGGGCACCTGGGTGGCTCAGTTGGTTGGGTGTCTAACTTCAGCTCAGGTCATGATCTCATGGTTCATGAGTTCAAGTCCCGTATCGGGCTCTGTGCTGACAGCTCAGAGCCTGGAGCCTGCTTCATATTCTGTGTCTCCCACTCTCTCTGCCCTTCCCCTGCACTCTCACTCTCTCTGTCTCTCTCTCTCTTTCTGTCTCTCTCTCCCTCTCAAATAAATAAACATTAAAAAAATAAAAAAAGAATTTGTTCAGCAAGGGCCACAAAAAGTTGACTATAGAGAGTGGCACCTCATTGAGTTTTCAAGGTCACTCATAGTTGGTCTTTGGTGGTGCCTGCTGTCTGACATTATTCCAGCTGCCCAGCTGTTTGTGGCTCATCCCAGACCTTAAATACAGGGTCTCTGGGAAATCTGGCAACTAATATGACCCTCTCCGGAACACCGTGAACTCTGACACCTGCATCTAGGTCAAAGATAAGTCCAGGCAACCCAAAGACCAGTTTCTTCCACTCACTACACCAATATGCTCTTAGGACACTATCACATTGAAATTAATTCCCATCCTGACCCTTTTTCATAGCTATAAAGCCATCCTTGTGATGGCAGTAGGTGTTCTAACAACAACAACAACAACAAAAAGTCATGTTGTATCCTGAGTCTGATTCCATCCATAGCCTCCATTCAGTTATTTGCTCAATAAATTGCCTAGCATTCTGAGTATTGTGGAAACAGTATTGAAAAGGAGCAACAAGGTTCTTGACCACATAGATGCTATGGACTGGAGAAAAGGAGATAATAATCAAGTAAACAGATAGCTAAATCAACCATTCCAACATGCAGACGTTGATGAATTCCACCAAGAAAATTAATGGAATAATATATTTAAAAAGCCATTGGTAGGAGTCAACTCTAGACAATGTGATTAGAAAAGACTTCTTTGAGGAGGTAATACTGGAAGGACAGAAAGGAACAAGGCATTCAAGGAACGTGCAGGCAGAAGGAAGAGTGAGTGCAGAGGCCCAATGGCAGGAAAAAGTCTAGGTTTCAGAAACAGAAGGAAAGGGCTGAAGAATGGTGAGTCAGTGAGAAACTGCTACTGAAACTGAAATGAAGATGTAAAGGTAGGTAGAGTCCACCATCACCTTATTTATCTTACAAGATCCCTTGCCTCTGTGGACTTCCCAGCCATCTGGCCCACCTTCATCCATCTGTGTACTGTCCACCTACAGACTGAGTCAAAGAATTTAATCAGTCCAATGCTACAAGAATCTTTCTGCTGCTATACCGCCTACCAGCCACATGACTGGTCCACCTACTTCACCATGGCAGAAGTTGCCTGTAACATCTCACTGTACTCCTGCTTTGCAGACATCTCATTTCATAGCAACTATAGTCTTAGCCTCACTATTTTTTTCATTTCTAGTAATCAGAGACATACTTGTAGCCAGCTTGTACCCTGGGGAAGCCATAGTATGCCCAGAAAACTCCCTAGGGCATCTTCTGGAAAGCCAAAGACCAACACAAAAGATAGACTTACCAGTAATGGGCACAGGATGGAGGAAAGTTAATGAGAATCTAGATATGGAAGATAATGTCTGGGTTGCCTCTAGGCACACATCCACCACAGAAGCTCAGGCATCAATGCCTGGCAACTTTTAAGATTTCTGTCATCAACCGTGTATTTCTATGAGACCAGCATCTTTCTGACACCATGTCCTTTGGTGAGCATCAACCCTGTTCTAGAGATGTTCCCTGCTACACTTGACCCACTGAAATCTCATCTTTCATTCAACACTTTAGTCACCCTCCCAGATGACCTAGGATGAAAAAAATACTAATATGGCATAGAGAAAGTACAAGGATCATGTTGACAGGAAGGCTAGATCAACACCTGCCCTGATTGGGGGGCTGGGAAACAGTCAAAGGACAGGTGTTGGAAACCTACCTCTCACATTTGGTCAGCAAGTCAGAATTCATAAGGCAAATGTAGGAAAATCCCAGGATCCACCACCTGTCACAAGGAGTTTGAAAGGGAATACTGTCTGCTCTGTTGTCATCTGTTTTAATGCTTCCAGAAGAGCCATGATGGTAGTCATTGGACCTGGATGAAAAATCCACTGAAGTCACATGCATTCTGACATAGTCATTCATTACTCTAGGCTTCCCTCTTGTCCCCACTCCCAGCCTCTCCCTAGCTATACAACATCTCTTGCTGACTTCCTTCAGTTTCAATCTTCCTCAAATTCATACCTTGACTCCGCAGCTTGGTTTAAACCCATGTAGATTAGAAACTTGATTTTGGATTGTATTCATAGCTCTAACCTGGAATTTCCTTAGAACAGTGCTTAAAGAAGCTTCCCCTGGAATCCATTCAGTGCAATAATCACAATGGAGAGGAGCAAAAGTAGGAGAAGAAGAACAGGAAGAGTTAACACTTACAGAGCACTACTTACTAAGTATCAGGCATGGTACTAAGCATATGTTCATTATCTCCTTTGATGCTTGAAAAACTCTATGAAATACTATCATTATCCTCATTTTATAGACGAGAAATATAAGGCTCACTGAAGTTAACTGGCTTGTCAAGATCATACTGATAGACAGAGACATACAGAGCTGGGAATCCAACCCAGATTCATTCAACTCCAGAAGCCCTGCTCTTAACTATTCAGTCCCTGCTACATACCAGGTCAGGTCTGCAGCAGAGGAGGAGAGTCAGACACACCCCAGCCACCTTTAGTACCACCTCCCCTCTGAATGTGGTCAGCATTATTATACCCAAGGCCATAGACACTGCAAACAAGGCAGCTATGGAGTGAGCGAAGGAAAACTCTTCCAAGATTGCCACCCCTGCAAACTTCTTTTCTTGACCTCTTCTGGCTACCTTTGTATCTTGGGTTTTAGCTTTCATCCAGACCAATTTGGGTTTAGTTACCTTGTAGCACAAGATATTACCACTTCTGGTTATTGTCTGTAGACTCTTAACTTCTTAAAAACATAGGTGACAAGCATTACTGCCCCAACATCTGACCTAGGCAAAGAAGAGTTTTATCATGCACATGCTCAAGAGTGCCATAATTTGCCCTGCAAAGCCCACCAAAACCAGGGACCTTGTGTGGTTTCTGCTGGGACCCACTGAGGCTGAGAGTCTGTGCTTATGGATGAGGTTTGTCTATTCCTGTCTTCTGTATATACCTAGAGCATGGTTGCCATTTTTCCTATATGTAAGTTAATAACCTGTTTCTCCAGCCACCTTATAAGGGAACGGCAATGACAGACAACTCCTGACGACCAAGTCTGTGAACCACAAGATGGCCATATCTAGGTGAATGTGGAGGAGCACATCAAAAGATATTTTTCATGCCTAATTTTTATCAAATATGGTTAAACTTTGGATGAAACACAAATCGGATTATCCACCACTCTGCTTAAATCTTTTAATAGCTCACCCTTGCTTATGTGGAATGTCAAAGTTAATGAGTTAATACAGCTTCCAAGGCCTACTATGATGTAGCGTTCAAATGTTTTTCAGGATCAAAAGTGAAAACTACATTTTATCCAGTGTCTACCTTTCTCCTTGGTCCTCCAGGTTTTAAGTGCTGTAAGCCCACAACATTCAGCCACTTTCTGGAAATAGCATGTTCTTCCCTTTATATAGTTTACCCTTTTCTTAGGCTCTATCCCATCTGTCTATCTTAAGCTCAGAACCCAGGAAGCATTTTTACTAGGAAAGCTGGCCTGCCTCTAGAGCCCAGATGCTTATCAAGTGCCCATATCCTAAGCCAAAGTCCTAGGCCTTTTGTAAGTATGTGGGCAACAGGTACTATATAGCTTGAATGTTCAGCACAGGTTTGGGGACCAATTAGACCAGAGTTTGACTCTTGGCTCTGCCTCTCATTAGCTATGTAACCCATCTGCCTCGATTTCCTTCTATAAAGTGGGGATGATAATAATTGTGCCTGCTCTCATAATGTTGTTACAAGAATTATAGGAACTAATTCATATAAATCCCTCAGGGTCTTACCAGTCATGTGGCTTGATACCCTGATATTTATCTATGTTATTATTATTAAGTTTTCTTCTTTTACTTTGAGAGACAGAGAGAGAGAGATGGGGGGGAGACAGGAGAGGGAGACAGAATCCCAAGTAGGCTCTGCACTATCAGCGTAGAGCCCGACACAGGGCTCAAACCTAAACGCTGTGAGATCATGATCTGAGCTGAAATCAAGAGTCAGATGCCCAACCGACTGAGCCACCAATGTGCCCGGATTCCCTGATATTTATAAGTGAGAGTAAAGGCTCTGTAATTAGAGAGACTTGGATTCAGATAGACTTGGATTCAGATTCCAAGTCTTCCACTTGTTACCTGTGTGACTTTTGACAAACTAACCTCTGAGACCTTCTCTTTACCTGTGAAATGAAGGTAGTAATAGAGTTGGTGGGAGGATTAAATGATTCACAGGAAAGTGCTTAGCATAGTTTCTGGCACATAAAAAAAAACAATAAATGCTATTAGTCTGATTGTAATGATCGCTGGTATTATTACTACCATTATTAATGTTGCTATTAGTAGTAGTAGTATGGTGATGAATTGTGGAAGTCCTAAAGCACTCCACCTCCACAAATGAAGTCTCAGTGCTCTCTGTTATTTATTTCTCTTTTTTATTATGGTAAAATACACATAAAATTTACCACATTAACCATTTGAAAATGTGTACTTCAGTATAAATTATGCTCATGTTACACAACTATCATCACTAACTAGTTCCAGAACATTTTAATCACCTCAAACGGATACTCCATACCCATTAAGCAATTGGTCCCCATTTCTTCCTCTCTCAACTCTTGGATAAAGCTAATCTGTTTTCTGCTTATGTGAATTTGCCTATTCTAGAGAATTCATATAATTGGAATCACACAATATGTGGCCTCTTGCTACTCGCTTCTTTCACTTACGATAATGTTTTGAAGGTTCAGCCACATAACATTGAATAGTACTCCATTCCTTTTTAAAGCTGAATAATATTGCATTGAATGGAAATACCAAAATCTGTTTATCTACTCATTCATTGATGGCCATTTGGGTTGTTTTCCACCTTTTGGCTGTTGTGAATAGTGTTGTTATGACCATTTGTGCACAAGTATTTGTGGTGACCTATTTTTAATTCTTCTGAGAGTGGGATTACTGGGTCATATGGTAATTCCATGTTTAATTTATTGCAGAACCATCAAACTGTTTTCCATAGTAACCGCATCATTTTACATTCTCACCAGCAATGAATGAGGGTTCCAATTTTTCAACATTGTCAGCAAAACTTCTTGTTTTCTGTTCTTTTTTAAATTATTATAGCCACTTAATTGGTGTGAAGTAGCATCTTATCAAGGTTGTAATTTGCATTTCTCTAATAACTAATACTGTTGAACATCTTTCTGTGTGTTTGTTAGTCATTTGTTTACCTTCTTTGGAGAAATGTCTATACAAATCCTTTGCCTACTTTCTATTTTATTTTATTTCTAGTTGTAAGAACTTCATTTAAAAATTATTTAAATTCCAGTTAGCTAACATACACTGTAATATTAGTTTCAGGTGTACAATAAAAGGATTCAACACTTCCATATAACACCCAGTGATCATCATGACAAATGCAGTCCTTAACTACCATCACCTATTTCTATTTTAAATGGGTCACTTGACTTTCTTTTTCAGAATTGTAAAAGTTCTTTATATATTCTAGATAATTATATGGAAACCAACTTGACAATAAACTATTTGTAAAAAAAAAAGTCTCGAGTCAAGTACAATTTACAAATATTCAGATACAATACACAAACACTTTCTGTAGCTGGTTTTTTTTTTCACTGTGTCAATAGCATCTTTTGTGCACAAAACTTTTAATTTTGGGAAAAACTAGTTTATCTATTTTTTTCTTTCATTGCTTGTGATTTTGGCGTCCTGTCTCAGAAACCATTGCCAAATCCAAGGACATGAGTGTTTACCCCTACATTTTATTCTACGAGTTTTATAGTCTTAATTCTTGTATGTAGGTCTTTGATCCACTTTGAATTAGTGTTTGTATATGGTATAAGATAAAGACTCACTTGGTTCTTTTGCATGCTACATATTCAGTTGTCCCAGCACAATTCATTGAAGAGATTATGTTTTTTTCCATTGTATGATGTGGCACCTATACAAAAAATCAACTGACCATAGATGTATGAATTATTTATCTCTGGATTCTCAATTCTATTCCAGTACCACACTGGTTTGATCACTGTAGCTTTGTAGTAATGTTGATGACAGGAAGGGTGTGCTCTCCAACTTTGTTCTTTTATTTCAAGACTGTTTGGGTATTTGGGGCCCCTTAGAGGTTCATATGAATTGGAGGATCACCCTTTTCCATATCTGAAAAATAAACTGTTGAGATTTTAATAGGGATGTATTGAATCTGTATATTGCTTTTGGAGAGTACTGACATCTTAACAATATTGTCTTCAAATAACACATGGTGTCTTTCATTTATTTAGATCTTATTTAATTCCTTTCAGCAATGTTTTAGTTTCCATCATATAATTCTTGCTCTTACTTGGTTAAATTGTATTTTATCCTTTCTTTTTTTAAAAACATTTTTTAATGTTTTATTTATTTCTGAGAGAGAGAGAGCATGAGCAGGGGAGGGTCAGAGAGAANTTTTTTGTTTTTGTTTTTGTTTTTTTATTTTATTTATTTATTTATTTTACAAATAGTTTATTGTAAACAGAATTGTTTTCTTAAATTCCTTTTCAGATTGTTCATTGCTAGTGTATAAAAATTTGATAGTGTCTTGAAGAAACAAAGCTCCACCTCTTCTAGGACTTCCTTGATTCTAGTATTGTTGCCTATAATCTCATCTGTGTTAGGAAATTTGACAATGGAAGATAGCCTGTAAGAATCTCCCAACTGGTCTGAGTATATTACCATGTCTTTTGATCTTTGTAATACCAAATATTTCTCCATCAACAAATCGCCAGTATTCTACACCATTACTTGGGCAGAATGTTATTGTCTACTTAGATGACATTCTCAACTCTCCCTCATTTTGGAGTAATCATGAAAGGTACTTATTTAGGAGTTCTGAAGTCCAATTCCTTAGACTAGAGTTATTCAGCCACATGGTCAGGGGTAAAGTGACATGTGTCAGCCTTGCTGGACTTCCGCTCAAGACAATCCACTCATTCCATGGGACTTCTTGGGTAGTAGCAAAGGCTCAAACCTTATTTGTTCACCATGGCTGCCTAGGTAACCAGATTCCTCAAACAGCAGAGGAGTTATTCTGTATCCTGATCTTTTATATCCACCCATTGTCCTGTCCACTTTTGTTATTACCTGACCCTAGACAGACAAAAACATTTCACATTGCATGACAGCAATCCTGTTTCAAAAGAACTTAATGACCACCACCCTTACACTTATTTCTCTGGGAAGCCTCTTCTGGAGTTAAAGCTGTTTGACCACCAAGGCAACCTGATGTTGGTGTGTTCTCAGACCACTGCAGCCTGAAGCATAAGAGATTGAGTCATAACAAGAAGTAACAAATGTTGGTGAAGAGGTGAAGAAAAGGGAACCTTTGTCCACTTTTAGTGGGGAATGCAAATTGGTGCAGCCACTACAGAAAAGAGTATGGAGGGTCCTCAAAACATTAGTAATAGAACAACTATGTGATCCAGCAATTAATTCCATTTCTTAATATTTATCTCAAGGAAAGGAAATACCACTACTTCAAAAAGATATATGCACTCTTAATGGTCATAGCAGCATTATTTACAATAAGCAAGATATGGAAGTATGGAAGCAACCTGCATGTACGTTGATAGAAGAATGGATAAAAAAGTTGTAGTATGTATAAAATGGAATATTATTCAGTCATAAAAAGAATGGAATCTTGCTATTTGTGACAACATGGATAGACTTTGAAGGCATTATGCTAAGTGACATAAGTCAAAGAAAGACAAATATCATATGATCTCACATATATGTGAAATCTAAAAAAAACAAAACCAAACTCATATATAGAGAGAACAGATTGGTGGTTGCTAGAAGAGGGAGGGTGGGGGTGGGTGAAATGGGTGAAGGGGGTCAAAAAATACAAACTTCCAGTTATGAAATAATTCATGGGGATGTAACATATAGCATGGTGACTATAGTTAATAATAGTATATTACATATTTGAAAGTTGCTAAGAGAGTAAGTCTTAAAAGATCTCATCACAAGAAAAAAATTCTGCCACTATGTATGGTAATGAGTGTTAACTAGACATACTGTGGTGATCATTTTGCAATATATGCAAATATTGAATCATTCTGCTGTACATCCGAAACTAATATAATGTGGTGTGTTGATTATACCTCAATTTAAAAAAATGATTAAGAGACACAGTCATAAAATTGCTCTGTACCAGATAAGTCCTTCTGGGTTTTTGTAGCCCATTCATGAAACTACCAGGTATACCTCCAACTTGTTTCTGATCTGAGGAAAGGGCTTCTCCATTTCGACAAGTTTATGGCCTAATTCCAGCAGCCTGACACCCACATGTGGCATATTGATGAGATTTTAGAGCAGGATTTCTCAACTATGACACTATTGATATTTGGGCCAGAAAATTCTTCGTTGTGGGAGGCTGTCCTATGCATTGTAGAATGTATTCCAGCATCGCTGGCCTCTGCCCACTAGATTCCAGGAGCATCTTTCCCTACACCATTTATGACCACCAAAAAATACCTCCAAAGATCCTCAAATATACCCCAGGGGGCGAGATCAACCATGATTCAGAACAATTGTATTAGAGGGCTAACTGTATTAGAGGACTAGCTCTTCTGCCATATCTCCTACCAAAATCTGACTTTTCTCAGCACAACAGAGATGTACCAAAATCACTGTGGTCTATCTCTCAAAACACCCTCTTCCTTAGCAACCAGTTTCTACTGCTTTTGGCCCGCACTCACTATCCCATTTGGAGACACATGATCCGTGTAAGAACTAGAGGCTACTCCCCAAAACCTCTGCCTTGAAAAACATTGGTAGAAGGAGAAGGCCAATGGGTACCAAACGACAAGGAATGACACCTGAATGGATCATACTGTATGGTCCTCTTCCAGCCGTTGCTCTCTCTCTACCTGTTATAATTCTAGAATCTGGAGGGTTACCATTCAGAACTGAGATGACAGAGGTTGTCAACCCCAAGGTCTTCCCCCTCAAGCAGACCTCCTCTATGCACACACAACCAGTCGTACCTTGCTGCTAGCACACCAGCAAGGGGTCAAAAACCAGAGCTGAGAAGTATGAGTTACTATGCAAGTGGTTCTGGGCTCAAGGGAAACTCTCGAAATTGACACCCAGAAATAATCAAAGAACCTGAATGGTGCCTATGGAACTCGGCAGTGCACAGCATTTACATTTTTCAGGAGTACATTCTAATCTCTGGATCCTCGCAAACACTTTATAACCTTCTACCAGGCAGATTCCAAGGAAGTGATGGCTTATTCCACCTGGAGCAGAAATACGTAAAGAATGAGAGGTGTTCTTTACACATCAGTCTTTTTAACTGCTCCCAGTATACCTGTGCCAAAAGTCCTGGAAAGTATCGATTCTTCCAGCTTTTATCCTACTTCTCTCCTACTTCAAATCGCACACAATGTCTTCCCTTGGTCCTACTACATCTCTGGTCTGCTCCACTATTTCTCTTTGATCATCAGACTCTTGCCCCAGTGGTCTCCTTTCTGTTCTTGAACATGCCANTTATTCCCTCAGAGTCTATCCATAACCCCACAGTTTAAATCACTATTCTCCCCTGTACCCCTTCTGCATTCTTCTCTCTCATAGCACCCTGTACCTTTCCCTGTTGCACTTATCATACTCATTTGGGTTTGTTGGTTTCTTTACTATTTCTTTCACTAGATTGAGCTCCTTGAAGAAGGGAATGATTTTTGTTCACCATTGTATTGTATCCTCAGTGCCTAGTGCAGTGCCTGACATGTGATGTGTTCTCCAAAAAGATTTTTCCAATAAATGAATGTGTACAATTTAAAGCATCTTCTTTATGACACATAGATTAAATTAGCTTGAACATTTTATTTTGAAAAGATCAGCTGTCAATCTGTACTTAATTTGATTCCAACACTTTTTCCATGGCTAATTTGATTTAAAGTGGTTAAACTTTTGATGAAACACGAATTGGATCATGTCATTACTTTGCCTAAAATCCTTCAGCAGCTTGCCATGGCCTGTAGGAAAATGTCCAAACATGTTAACAAGGTTGACAAGTTCCTCTGTGACAGTGGCTTTCCAACATTTTTTACTGTGACCCAAAGTACAGAATATGTTTTACATTGCAGTCCAGTATCCACCTATATAAATATGTACATAAATAAGCTAAAAATTTCTCACCAAAAATTGTAACCTTTACTACAGTCAATGTATTACATTTTCTTTTCTACTATAGTCCATTACCATTGAATAAAATGTTGGTCATGACTCACCAAATTGATTTCACAACATAACAATGTAAGGTTACAAACTGCAGTTTAAGAAATCACTGCTGTGTGATTTGACCTCCAACTCCAGCCTCTCAACCAATGCAGAGCTCGTTAGAGTTCCCCTCATGTGCCATACCATCTTGCTGTTATTCATATTGCTCCCACCACCCATAGGACACTTACTTGTTTCTCAAAATTCATTTCAAGACTCAGTGAAGCTTCCTGGCATCCCCAAGGAGAAGTGATCACCTCTTCCTCTGGGTCTGCCCCATCCCAGTCTTTAGCACTCTATATCAGCATCCTTCATGAGAATCCTTACCAAAATGTGCTACATGTGTTTACTTACCTGGATCCTCTTCAGCACCAGGTTGACAAGGTGCAGATATAAATATATTGAATAATGGAATCTCCTTGATCCTTTCTTGTGTAGCAAACACATTCAATGATCCTTGAGAATCATTAGGTATCTTCATTCTGATTCTCATTTTTCAATTCTCACTACCTTGTGAATGAACCAGTCATGAAAGGGACAGACATCATTTTGGTTCTAGTGAAAGGAATTACTGAGTTCCTATACTTTTTTCTTCCATATTATACATTTATCACTGAGTCTGGTATTCTTCCCCAGATGGTTAAGGGCTGGAGAGAGGGTGTGCCAGACTGAGATGGTGGAGTCCTGGGGGCTTAGGTTGGACAGTATAGTTGTTACAGGCGTGTGAGAGAGACACTGGTCCTTGTCTCACAGAGTCAATGAATGAATCTCTCAGACAACAGAGAGTGAACAAAGCGATAGAGTTTATTGAGGGGAAGTATAAAGCTCTCAAGAGCAAGAAGGATCCTGACTGGGTAAACACTGAGGACTTCTGTCCCTGACTTTTTATTGGGAAATTATCAGAAAGACTGTGAGACTCCACACATAGCACCTAGCCCAGGCAGGTCCAGAACACGTTTATCTTATACTCTTCTTTCCCAAACTCTGCTGCCGCTGCCACTTTTTCAGCCTCCCACCTGTAGCTGTGACCTACCTACCTGAAGGTCCTTTATCTCCTCTTGCTTAATGAAACCATTTCCCTACTCATTCCTACCCCTGGAATAGGGCCCCTAATCGCCATTATGAAACAGGGACAATGACCGTTCTGGCTTCTTCAAGCTGACACGGAACAGTGTGGGGGTGTGGCAGTCAGAGTCTACCCAAGGGTTGGTCGAGTGCTTCATAGTATGGTTCCACAGGAAGGCTGGCAGGAGTGAGGCAGCATAAACATTGGCAGACACAAAGAGAAAAACACAAACTAAAGATTATTCTGACCACCGAGATGGCATCTCTAAGACAATGCCCCCAGTTCCCAAACCAGTCAAACAATCCAGAAGAGACCCTGACTTTGTCCAACTGTGCTTGAACATCATCTATCAATTGTGAGACTCTGTGAGCATTATAGGTTATATTGAAACAATACATGTGAGGGAATCTTTCACAACCCAGGTGATGAAAAAGCAGTAAGTAATCCATCGTGGCTCTATTTTCCAAGAGTCCAGCCCTAACTTCACTTAATTCTTGATTTAAAGCATCTAATGTTCGTGAGGTATCATTTAGAGTTCTGCTGAGTAAGTGGACAGTTTGCTTTATTGACAGGTGTAAAACTAGCCA
>NW_027527804.1:22559-24464 GCF_008692635.1 Crocuta crocuta
TTTTCCATTATTATTCTGCAAATTTTTAGGTAAGCCAAACCTGGCATTATTTCATAAAGGGAGCTTTTGTTATTTCTTGTGCCTTTTCCATTTTTGAGGGGAAGGCCTCTACCCAGTTAGTAAAAGTATCAACCCATACCAACATATGTTGGAAACCCTCTGACCTTGGCATATGAGTGAAACATACTTGTCAGTCTTCCTCTGGATAGCCTCCAGTTCCTTGATTGCCTGGGAGAGCAAGTTTGTGGTTGAGAGGATTATATCTTTTTTCTTTTTAAAAATTTTCTAACTTTTTAAAAAAAAATTCAGTTTTGAGAGACAGCGACAGAAAGAGACATAGCATGAATGGGGGAGGGACAGAGAGAGAGAGAGGGAGACACAGAATCCGAAGCAGTCTCCAGGCTCCAAGCTGTCAGCTCAGACCCTGATGAGGGGCTTGAACTCATGAACAATAAGATCATGACCTGAGCTGAAGTCAGATGCTTAATTGACTGAGCCACCCAGGTGCCCAGAGAGGATTGTTTCTAAGACAAATTTCACAGGCTGATACTACTCACTGAACTGTCCTTGACAAATTTTTCCCAGTAAACATCCTTTGGGCCATTTGATAAGTTTNATATCTTTTTTCTTTTTAAAAATTTTCTAACTTTTTAAAAAAAAATTCAGTTTTGAGAGACAGAGACAGAAAGAGACATAGCATGAATGGGGGAGGGACAGAGAGAGAGAGAGGGAGACACAGAATCCGAAGCAGTCTCCAGGCTCCAAGCTGTCAGCTCAGACCCTGATGAGGGGCTTGAACTCATGAACAATAAGATCATGACCTGAGCTGAAGTCAGATGCTTAATTGACTGAGCCACCCATTCAACTCATGAACAATAAGATCATGACCTGAGCTGAAGTCAGATGCTTAATTGACTGAGCCACCCAGGTGCCCAGAGAGGATTGTTTCTAAGACAAATTTCACAGGCTGATACTACTCACTGAACTGTCCTTGACAAATTTTTCCCAGTAAACATCCTTTGGGCCATTTGATAAGTTTTATCCATCCCTAAATGAGAGGCCTGATGCAGTGCTTTAATGATCTCCCATCTCTGTGAGCTAGGTAGTAGTAATTGCCCCTGCTCTGTTTGTAACCATCCCGAGAACTGGAGACAGTGAGTCAGACCCCAGTTTATTTTCTCTAGAGAGTAGGTGTGTCTAAATTGAGCAAGGGAGTTATCCCAAATAAAAGAAGCCTCAATAACGTCTTCCTGTTGAATGGACTGCTGGGCAGTGGCCATATTGGCAAAATTATTGACAGCCATCTCGTCAGTCCCTTTTGTGTGCCCTTGTAATGCATAACAGTTACCTGTTGACACAACAGAATAGATTTTAGAAGGTTATCTATCGCCTTATATTTTATAGGGGAATGATCTGCAGTCAGAAAATATCATTATAAGTTTCAATGCAGATGGCTGGAACTTCTATGAGCAAAGCCTGATACTTTGAAAGACAACTACCTGCACCAAGGATTTCCTTGTGTTTCAAGTAGGCTGGTTATATTATGAAGGGGCATATTTGTTTATGCTTGCCCCTAAGGTTATTTCAGTGGCTTCAGGTATTAGAAGAGCCACAGCAGCTAAGGCTTGCAGACATGCTGGCCACCCTTTTGCTGCCATATCTGGCTCCTTGCTAAGATATCCCACAGGTTGTTCAGTGGGTCCCCTGGTTTGGGTTATGACTCCAAGAGCTATTCCTTTCCTTTTAGTAACATACAAATTAATTTTTTTTTAATTGGAAGGCTTAGGGTCATGTTTTTTTTAAAAAATATTTATTTTTAACTGAGAGAGAGAGGCAGAGAATGAGTGGGGAGGGAATGAGAGAGAAGGAGACACAGAATCTGAAGCAAGCTCCAGGCTCTGACCT
>NW_027527804.1:24485-46176 GCF_008692635.1 Crocuta crocuta
AGCTGTCAGCTCAGACCCTGATGAGGGGCTTGAACTCATGAACAATAAGATCATGACCTGAGCTGAAGTCAGATGCTTAATTGACTGAGCCNAGCTCCAGGCTCTGACCTGTCAGCACAGAGCCCAATGCCAGGCTCGAACTCATGAACCAGGAGATCCCATGTGGACACTTAATCGACTAAGCCACCCAGGTGAACCAGGGCCAGAAATCAGCTCAGAGCCTGGAGCCTGCTTCAGATTTTGTGTCTCCCTCTCTCTGCCTGTCACACGCTTGTGCTCTATCTCTCTTTCTCTCAAAAAAAATTTTTTTTAAAAAAGTCTGTTGGACCTCTGGTTCACATTGTAAAATGGAGGCTCCATCAGATTCACTTTTCTTTAAAAACTGAGAGAGCAGGAAGTTTGTAATGGGGCCAAGCCTTGGTGCAAAAGAAAATGAGTTGCTTTTTCTTTGGGGTTTATGGGTCAACATCATTCCACATTTTCAGAATGCATCCCAAAGGAATATTGGCTTTGGTTGGGGAATTGCCCACCTATAGAAAAAGAGGAAAAGGCATCCCTTAGCTCAGTTTTCCATAGCTTGCCAGGAGCCTCATTTCCTGGCCCTGCATTTTGGCTGGCTATGCGACTGGCAGCCAAAAGCCCTGTCAGTCTCACAAGGTGCTGGGAGTAGTCACTCTTACCCAGGCTTTACTCTACCTCTGAGAGTTGACCTTGTCTTCCTTGATTTCTCCTACTCCTCTGTTTCCCCCCTACAGGGCTTTGAGGGTATAGACTGTAACCAAGTAAGACATCCCTGGTTGTAAAAGGATGCACTAATTTTATTTTGGCCCAACAGTAATTTACATACTGATCATAATAAAACTGTTCCTTTTTACAAATACATTTCAAAAGCCTGTCGAGAAACATTTTTTTTGTAAGGATAAAATCAGTCGCTGAGGGGGCTAAAAGGGCCCAAGTCGAGGTCTCTTCCCCAGCCTTTTTCAGCAATGCCCACATAAATATGTTCCAGCCATGTATGGATACCCGTTTTAGAGTATCTAAGTTGTTACAAGTTAGCATACACTGGGCTAAGTGTAGCAAAATGTCTCCCATGTATCCCAGTAAAAGCTCATCCATTCCTCATATGGCACAGGCACCCATTCCTTTGCTAAACAGAAACAACACAAATGTGGAGCATTTGGAGGCCAGCAGCGAGGACATTGCCACCATTTCCCCAGCCTTTGGAACAAAGGAGGGGCAATTTCAACCAAGGATTGAGCAAAATAACCCAAAAAAGCATGCTGTCCTGTCCATTTGGTTAAAATCATAGTTCTTTCCATCTTTTGGGGGCAGACAAAACAGAAAAAAAACCTTTGTTTACCTTCTTTATTTATCCAAAGCAGACCAATAATCCAAGAAAACTTTGTCACTTTAAGAGAGACTAAACCGGTATATTAATCTTAGCCTATGTGATCTTCAGTAAACCTAGGTAGAAAAAGTTTTATATATTTAATGCTGATAATTCTAAAGACATTTATATATTAATTACATTTCACTTCTGTCCCCTTTAAAGTTCACTATTGTCAATTTTTACCTGGGGCATGAGTTGGGAGATCTGAAATGGTTGGCATAAGTCTAAGGGGGTGCTCTTTAGTCCTTGACAGCAAAGGGAGGAGAAGGAACCAACCCATGGTACCAGAGGTGTGGAAGATGGTGTAGGAGCCAGTTATGCAGGCCACACCCGACATGGTACAGAAACAGGTGGAGGGGGAGTCACCTAGAAGCCTGGAGAGAGATAAAAGGCCAGAGAGCAGAGAAAGAGGTCTCCTGGTCCTAAAGCCTGTCAGCCCAGACAGATGAGCAGATGCACTTATTTTCCATCAATAAGTGGAAATGCCAGTCCATGTCGGGCCAGAGAAGACAGGGAAGATTCCTGAAACAAAAGGAGTTTTGGCAGCTGCTTAGGAATATTCCTTAAAGTCTCCATCCCGAGGTAGGTCAATCAGAGACAGTTGGCTCTAATTATCATGGTCATTAACCCTGGGAATGAATGAGGGAGAAGCCCCCACATAGAGTCAGTGTAACTGGAGTGTATTAAGATAAACAGAGAGGGTCAGGGTCCCCTTCATGAGGGATGGTTTGTTCTTCAGCAACCTGGGTTATGTATTGGAACACTTCTGTATATTGATCAGGGTTGTCTGAAAAATTTCCCAGGTCCTTTTTATTTGCTTGGAATCTTTTTTTAAAGTAGTTTATTGTCAAGTTGCTTTACATGTAACCATAGAACCTTGCAAGGTAAATGAAACCTTCATCAGGCCAAATTCACCATGAGGCATTTCAGTCAATGGATACATTTGATATGCCTTCCTTTCAGGAGGTGGATTTCTCTTCCCCAGCAATCCTGGATAAGGAGGGCATGAGGATCTAACAGGTGGTCTTTCCTGGGAAGAGGCCTCAGGGGGCAAGTCTGCAAGTACTTGCCCTGCTGAGCCACTTGAAGGGGCCAGGCGGTTGGCACCTAACTTAGAGGTCTTAAGTAATCTGCCTGGTCCTGTAAAGCAACGAAGACCTGCACATAAGGAACTTCTGACCATTTACCATCTCTTCTACAATATAGATCTAACTATAAGATAGTAGTGTACTGAATACTTCCCTCAGGAGGCCAGGACTCTCCACCCTCCAGGCAATACTGAGGCCAAGCTGGGGAGCAAAAAACAAACAAACAAAAAAACAACTTCATGCTCTTCTTTTTGACTGTTTGTGGATCAAAATTTTCCCAACTTTTCAGAACGGATTCCAGAGGACTTCCCAGGGAGAAAGGTTTTTTACCCATCTCATGATCCTCGTAGAAATTAAGGACCTCAAGAACCTCTGTACCTGTTATATTAGAGAGATGACTATGAAGATGTTCCCAACATATCAGCTCTCTCTTTTAGAATCAAGGTGTCCATTGATCCACCTTCCCCAAGGTGAGAGAATGGCCTCACACTTTGGGTCGAAGAAGGATTAGGTAGATGGGAGTAGCCATTCTGACCCATTGCTTTAGCCCCCACCCAACCCTACCATCCCCCTTCTGCATCTTTCTAAATCTTAAGTAATTTGGCGAGGTTAGTGATTCAAGAGTTGTTATTTATAAAGGTTATAGGTGCAAGCAAACAACTGGGGCGATTATGGGGAGGCATGTGCTACTTATGGAGGAGGCTTCCCTGGGCCATGACCCCCAGGGCTGGTCTCCATCGTTTTATGCATCTTGGGTGCCCAATGGGAACGAAAGAGCAGGTTCAGAGCACTGGATTACCAGTCCTTTTTTGCACCTCTGGATGAACCTGTCCTGTAACCAAGAAGGTCCTGATGACCTCATTCGTCAGAGCTCTCTCGACTGCACCCTCATTTCTAGGTTGTACTAATTTGACCCTCTAGCACTGGCTCACTTGACTAACATTCCTAGGCTGGGCGCACTCCAGCACCCTGAGAGTGGGAAGCTCATGGATATGAAAATGACTAAGACTCAGTTGCTGTCCTCCAGAAGCATAAGGTTTAGAGAACATATCGAGCATCTAAAACTGTCCTTAATCCAACATCTCTGCTTTGGGTAATTGGCTTTACCTAACTGGAAGTCATTGTCACTAATGGGTCCTAAGCTTGTGGACCTTCAGCTTTTTACTGTAGACTTTGCACACAAGTCACCCACGGCAATCAGAGTCTACCTGGCCAGGTAGAAATCCAGTTCCCCAGAGATCTCCTTGGAATAGCACTGGTAAGCTCCTACAGCACTTCCCTCTGTCTGGAGTTAAGATATTATAGCCATCCTTTCTAAGGTAGTACAGCTTCTAGGCAAACACAGACCTGTGGTTTCAGAATATTTGAAGTAAACCTATGAATGAGGCTCTCTACCTCCCTTCCCCCAATCCTAGTACATTTTATGTAAAAGAAGAGAATAAAATTGAGAGTGTACTGGAATGCTTAGAATATCAAAGGTGTGATAACAGGATCACAACTTTTTTGCCCAGTTCCAGAGTTTCCAATCAACCTGGAAGGTTGGGTATTAATAATCCTGAACCTAGTTGGGGTCACATGATCCCATCTAAATCAGGGAGGAAATTAATGAAATGAAGAATATTTGGATTTTCTTAGAGGCTATTTAATTATTTGATGATTTCATTGAAATATGTAATATCCCAATGGTATATCCACACCTTATGGCCTAAAGTCTAGGCATGAGACAGACAGATTAGTTTCCTTAAGAACATGTTGATAAGCTCCCAAGATCTGATCTCCCATGAGACACTGGTGTAGGCAGTTCTGGGTGACTACAGAAGGTCCCCAAATACCTGGGAGACAAGATGACATCATTATACTCATACCTTTGGTGATACCATTCATTATAGTAGCTTTTAATTCTGTATACTGTTGGCTCTCAAATTTGCGTCTGCAGCCTGGAAGTTTCTTGTCAATACCAGATTCATATCTCCAGCTGCCTCCTTGACTATTTACTTGAATATCTAATAAGTATCTCAAACTTAACATGTCCAAAATAGAACTCACCTCAATCTCCTTTCCAAAAAAAGTGACTTTCCCATAGACTTCCCAGTATTGATTAATGGCAACTTTCAAGCCACTCAAGCAAAGAATCCTTAAGCTCATCTTTGATTCCTCTCTTTTTCACCCCACATCCAGAATGTCAGCTAAGCCTGCCTACTTTGCCTTGAAAATACATCCACAATCAGATTACTGCTCACCACCTCCACTATTTCCACCATGATCCAAACTTCCATTATTGTTTTTCTTAACAGCTTTATTGAAATACAACCCATATACTCTACAATCCACCCATTTAAAGTATATAGTTGAATNTAAGCGAAAGTCGGACGCTTAACCGACTAAGCCACCCAGGCGCCCCTATTTTAGAGCATTTTCATTAACCCCAAAAGAAATCCTGTACCCTTTGGCTACCACCCACCTATTTGTTTATCCCCCCACATCCCATAGCCTTAAGCAACCACTCATCTACTTTTGTCTTTATAGATTGGCCTGTTGTGACCTTTTCATATAGAGTCATACACTATGTGGTCTTTTGTGGTCTGCTCTTATTTAGAAAAATGTTTTGAAGATTCATCCATATCTCAGCATGTATCACTAATTACATACTTTTCCTGCCTGACTAATATTCTACTGTGTGGCCAGACCACATTTTGTCTCTCTGTTCCACAGTTGATGGCATCTGGGTTATTTCCACCTTTTGACTATTATTAACAATGCTGTTATACACATTCAGGTACAAGTTTTTTTTAATGTTTATTTATTTTTGAGAATGGGGGAGGGGCAGAAAGAGATGGCGACAGAGAATCTGAAGCAGGCTCCACACTGTCAGCACAGAGCCTTACACGGGGCTTGAACTCACAAGGTGTGAGATCATGACTTGAGCCGAAGTCAGATGCTTAACTGACGGAACCACCCAGGCATCCCCAGGTACAACTTTTTTTTGTGGGCATATATTTCATTTCTCTTGGGTGTACACCTTGGAGTGGAATTGCTGGGTCATGTGGTAACTCTGAGTTTAACTTTCTGAGGAAGCACCAGACTGCTTTCCAACTTCCATCCTCTTTTGCTTGAATTATTTCAATAACTTCCTAATTGTTCTCTTTATTTCTGCTTATACTCCCCTTCAGTTTATCCTTGCACAGCAGCCCAGGCAAGTCTGTCATAACTGCATTCAGATGGCATTCCTTAGCCTAACTTAGAGTAAGAGACAAAGTCCTAGAAGCTCTGTGTGGTCTGGGTCCTCAATTACCTCCCTGACTTCAACTGCCATCACTCTCCCCTGCATCCATGCTGCTGCAGTCACAACGGCTACATTCTTATTCCTCTAATATACCAGCTGTTCCCACACATCAGCACTCTTTCGCTTGCTGCCACCACCACCACCCCCCCGCCCACCTTAAATGCTTTTCTCCTAGATATCTCCCTGGCTGCGCCCCCTCTTCCTTCTGGCTGTTGCTTAAATGTCACTTTCTCAATGAGTCCTTTCCCAGCTACCTTATTTTTACCTCCAAACACGTCATATCACCGCTGCTCTTCTTAATGTTTTTCCTTTGGCACTTAAAATGATCTTACATACTATACACTTCTTTATCTAGCTAATTGTCTCCTGTATTAGAGAGAAAATTCCATGAGAGCAGGGATTTTTATCTATTTTGATCGTGTTCACGTCTGCCTATCCAATAACTAGACCACGTCTGTCCCATAGTAGGAAAGGATACAACAAATATGTGAATTAATAAATTAATGAATGATTTAGTGAATGAATGGTTAAGAGCATGAGTTTTGGAGTACCTTAGGCAAGTTTCCCTGAGCCTCAATTTCTTGCATGACTCACAGGGCTGATGTCAGAATTTTAATGAGATAATCTATGTAAAGCCCACAGTATAGTGCTTGACATATAGAAAGCTTAAGTGCCATATAAAACTAAGAATTATGAAATATCTTCTAAAATGCACTTCAAAAACACAGAGGATGAACTCCTAAGCCATGTCTGCTTGAATGTGGACATGACATCCTCAGATGTAGAGTGGCAAGATTCCTGAACCAGCAAAGGGATAGCAGATTCTTGGGGATTATAAGGTATCACCTGGGATCTTCTCCATTTTCCAGTTTATTTATTTTTTTAATTTTTTTTAAATTTATTTTTGAGAGTCACAGAGAGACAGCGTGAGTACGGGAGGGTCAGAGAGAGAGAAAGATACAGAATCCGAAGACAGGCTCTAGGCTCTGAGCTAGCTGTCAGCATAGAGCCCGACATGGGGCTCAAACCCACGAACAGTGAGATCATGACCTGAGCCGAAGTTGGATGTTTAACCAACTGAGCCACCCAGGTGCTTCCCATTTTCCCAGTTTAAACACCCCTCTGAATGACCTCTATAAGAAGAGATGAGGCTTTTTTTTTTCCCTAGGAGAGAGAGAGAGAGAGAGAGAGAGACAGCGTGAGCAGCGGAGGGTCAGAGAGAGAGGGAGTCACAGACTGAAACAGGCTCCAGGCTCTGAGCTGGCAGTCAGCACAGAGCCCGACGTGGGGCTCGAACCCACGAACCGCGAGATCATGCCCTAAGCGAAAGTCGGACGCTTAACCGACTAAGCCACCCAGGCGCCCCAAGAAGAGATGAGGCTTTATCTGACTCCAGTTATGTTCAAAGCCCAGTCGCCTCCACACAATTTTCACACACCCTGACTTGGCTCACTTATGATTCATTCACCCATTGCCATAGTGACCAGCGTGCCATAAGAGGATCCCTAAGAAGGATCGACCCAGAAAATGTTGCAAGTCTAACTCTGCTCGAATCTCATCAGGAGGCAGCAGTAACTGACTTCTATGCCCAGCAGCAACCAGTAAGAGCTCAGAGTCATTATAATGCGGCACTTACCAGACAGGATGATGGGGTGGTGACGTCCTAGCACAGTGACTCTCAAACTTGAACCTGTATCACAATCACATTGTGCCCAGTCCCTTGTGCTCTACACCCAGAGATTCTGATTCAGTGGCTCTGAGCTAGATCCCAAGAATGTGCATTTCTAACATGTTCTCAGATGATGCAATGATGTTAGGAACTTGGCGGGAACACTTTGAGAATCCCTACTCTCTAGTCCAACCACATCCCTCAGCCTGAGAATCTGACTCAGTAAGTCTGGGGCCCAGTTCGAGGAATCGTCATTTTAAGCGAGCACTCTAGGTAACACTGATGCAGATGTTCTAATGAACCGACCACACTTTGTGATGCCTGGTATATATGCCCAGACCCGATCCCTGAGGATACTGGCTGAGTAAATTCTGGGGGTGAAGCCTGAGAATCCAGGTGTTGGGCAAGCCCTCTGTTGGTTGTGATGCACATTAAAGTTTGGAAGCCATTGGTTTATCCAGTGAGTTGGACTGACCAAACAGTTTGGTCCTTTGTGAGGCACATTCAGGTGATATAACGGGGAAATGGGATGTCTGTATCAGTCTGTGAGAGCTTGCACAGGAAGGATCTTTGAGAGACCTGCTTTTGGGGATAAAAGCCATTGTGTAGGTTGGGGTAGTGGGGAAGAGAATGTGAGTAAGTAGCTGCAAAGCCCAAGCAAGGTTTGCAAGGGAGGCCAACTTTGGGTCATTCAAGCTAGAACTGCTCTGAAAGCAGTATATGCAGGTAGACTCTTACTCATCCTTCAAGACCCTGCTCTGAAGCACCTGTCTCAGCAGCTAGGGCCCTAGCTGCCAACTCGATGTGGTCCTTTGGACAGCTCTTCATGGAGAATTCTAAGATGATAGGGTTGAAAGGAATCTCATGGACCATGCTCCTAACGTTCCTTCTGTGGCATTAGGGATGTGAAGACAGGCCCAGAAAGAGGAAAAGGGATTCTGCACACAATCTAACAACAGTAGCTAGGAACTCTGCTAGGCATCTTATCTACATTTCTCGTGCAATAATCACAAGATGTCATTAACCTAGCACTGTTATTATCCCCCTTTATACCTTCCCCTACACCTTGAGACCCAGAAAAGATTTTGTTCTTGAGTGTATATGCATACTTGAGGAGAGGTTGCTACAAGGGCATGAGCTGGAGAAAGCAATTGTCAAGTAAACAATAGCAGTTTCTGATTGGTCAGAGTAGTAAATTCCAACCACCTAGCAACCATGTTTGGGGAGGATGATTGGCGGCTATTTCATGACAGGGGCCTAGGGAGGAAAGGAGACAAAATGGCTGCCCACCTGATAACTGCACATGTGCAGTAAGGGGGGAGAAGGGGGACAGTCACACACACAGAAGAGGCCTTTCTTCTGCCTAAAGTCAGGGAGAAGGCAGCTATGCAACTGAGCATGTGCAGTTGGGACAGGGTTATGTAACAGGGGATCCTGGGGCCCAAACATCAAATTGGCAGTGATACACATGAGGGGTGGGGGCATCCACACAGCTAGGGAGTAGCTGGACAGGGGGTTGAGCTCAGGTCTGTCTGAAATAAGAGCCTCCTCTCTTCACTTTTACATCAGTGGGTCTCACAACTTAGCATGCCTTTCAAAGACCTGAAAAGCTAGTTATAAATACAGGTCCCTGGGCCAAACCCACAGACATTCTGATTCAGATGGTCCTGGGTAGGTTCCTGCAGCTGGCCCACAGCCCATAATTTGAGATTTACTACTTTGGACACTCCAATATACCAACACCATTTCCAGGCCACAAAAAATGTGGTTCTCATGTCCTCCACACAAAGATGACCCACATCTTCCCTTGCACTCTGCACTCAGGTGTCTTCAGACTTGGTCACGACCACACTGGTCGTCAGAAGGGTGCTGCACCTCATTCTTCAGCACCAAATGCTCTGGCCAAAGGCCCCAATTCATGGTCTTTCCCCTCTTACTACAAAAAGGTATAAAGTGATCACAGATGGTCCATGTTACTGATTACCTTTTAACATTTCTTGAATTTGTTTTAAAGTTTATTTATTTATTTTTGAGAGAGAGAGAGAGTAGGGGAGGGGCAGAGAGAGGGAGACAGAAGATCTGAAGCAGGCTCTGTGCTGACAGCAGAGAGCCTGATGCATGGCTCAAACCCATGAAATGTGAGGTCATGACCTCAGCTGAAGTAGGACACTCAACCGAGTGAGCCACCCAGGCAATCCTACTATTTCTTGATTTTGTAATTCGCATAGGGTAGAAAAAAATACAAGTAGTTCAAAAAAGCACAAAATTCATTGTAGGGAATTCTTTCTCACCTCCCAGCCCTTACTGTAGTCATTCCCTCGAAAGGAAACCATTATCAATAATATCTTGTGTTTTCTTCCATTTTTTTTCCTTTATCAAGTACTGACTTTGGAGGACACTCTTCAGATCTACCTGTTTACCATCCCCCAGGTCAGTACTTAGAGTTAACACTGAGTGAGTCCTATGTCTGTGCCAGTCACTTTACATATAGTATCTAACTTAATCCTTACAACAGTCTTGTGAGGTTAGGTAGTAGGATTCCCATTTTAGAGAAAAGGAAACTGAGGCTCAGAGAGACTAAGTTATATTCCTAAAATCACACAGAAAATGCATGACAGAGAGCTAGAACCTCATTTTCTGTGAATCCAGAGCCTACATATTTAACTACTCAGCTCTACTCCCTTTTGGCAGGATATTATAATAAAAGCTAATATGTACTAAATTTATACTATGTGCCAGACAATGTCCTAAGCACATTACCTGCATTGCCTAATTTCAACTTTTTTAAAAGTTTATTTATTTTTGAGAGAGGGAGAGCACGAGCAGGAGAGGGGCAGAGAGAGAGGGAGAGGGAGAATCCGAAGCAGGCTGTGTACTGTCAGTGCAGAGACCGATTTGGGACTAAAACTCATGAACAAAGATCATGACCTGAGCTGAACGCTTAATCAATTTAGCCACCCAGGAACCCCACCTAATTTTAACTTTCACAATAACCTATTGAGCTGGGTATTGTTTTCATCTCCATTCTATAGATAAGGCAGGGAGGGGCCCCTGGGTGGCTCAGTTGGTTAAGCTTCCGACTTGGGCTCAGGTCATAATCTCACAGTCCTGAGTTCAAGCACTGACTGCTCTGTGCTGACAGTTTAGAGCTTGTAGCCTGCTTTGGATTCTGTATCTCCTTCTCTCTCTGCCCCTCCCTTGTTCATGCTCCGTCTCTCTCTCTCTCTCTCTCTCTCTCAAAAATAAATAAACATTAAAAACATTTATAGATAAGGCAGGGAGAGGAGAAGTGCAGAGAGGTTAAATAATCTACCCATGAGCACACAGCTGGTAACAAGTAGAGCTGGGAAATAGGCTGGGCATTGTGGCTTCAATGTCTGTATGTTCATACACGATGCTGTGTGGTTTCCTTAGGCAGAAGGAGCACATAAATGTATCTAAAAGCCTCAACTTTCTCATTGCTGAACTCACATATAGTTACTCCTGGTGTCCCTGAGCCAGAACATCCCCTGTCATAACACCTTTGATGCCCCCTTAATGCTTTCCTGCATCCCCAGGCTCCCTCACGCTAAGCCTCCAAGGCCAGTGGATATATGCCTGCAGAATGCAGTGGCTAGTGGGGTGACCCACATGGCATCAGATCACCCTGCACACTTCTCTGCTCTAGCTCTGGCAGTGGCCCTCTGGCTTTTCAGACCCCTTGGTTGGCTCCTTGGGCAATCTCTGGACCTTAAACTTGGGTTTGGGGCTGTGTCTTTCTAGCATCCTGCCTTTATTTGTCTCAGATGGAACTTGCCTTTGGATGGCTCTCCAGGTTTTGTGGACCAGCTCGTCTCAGCGGGAATACCCATTCTTCCTTTCATCTTGCAGGACCAAACTGAACTGCGCTGCTTTTCCCTCTACCTGGCTGGGCCAGCCTCCGCCTCTGGATCCCCCCCCCAACCTTGTTGTGGTCGCCTCCAACTCAGGACTGCCTCACAGAGCCATCACCTGCTGTTTGGGGAAAGGAAAAGGCCGGCCGCTCTTGGCAGGTGCTCATTCTGGCAGCTAAGTTAGCCACAGATTGGCCAGAGCTTCTCCTCTGTGTGGGTGATGACGCCTTCTGGGTGCCTCTGCCAAGTGATCTGCAGCCCTGCCTCTACGCCACCGTCTGGAGAGAAGAGGAAGTGATCTCAGGGAAAAAAAAAAAAAAAAGCCTGGGAATCTAAACGTACAGAGAGATCTGTGCACCCTCGACCCCCAAACTGCCTCAGCAATCTCTTTCTGTACCGGAGCCTGAACACAGGGGAGTGAGAAGCCGAGACGGGGCGCTGCTCTAGCAGCCAGTCAGTTCCCTCTCAGGGTCTCCTATGGATTTCCTGATCTTTCTCCTCCAGCGGTTGTCTGCAGCTGTGATCTGCAGCCCCCTGGCGTAGAGCTTCCCTAATGCAGGGCTCCTGTCCTCCACAGAAGGGGTTTATCCACAGAGAGGATATGAGAACTCAGATGCCAAAAAGATCTTGGTCTTTACTAAATTCTAACTCTGGTTTGATGCAATTAAATGTAGTGTTTCCTCTGGTTATAAACATAAGCACCAGCCTGCAGTGGGATTAGCAGTACCTGGGACTTTGTCATCAGTGGAAGTCACAGACGGTTGCATATCACATTGAAACAGCCGCACCTATCTCCAAATAACGTTTTGGCTTGTCACTGCTTTGGAATTATGGCACTGCCACTAGATCTTTTCTTTTTCTGGGTGATCAAGGAGCACAAAAATTGCTGTATCACAAATTCATTTTTAATATTTTGGAGAACCATGTTTCAGCATAATGGGTTTCCCTTTTGTTCCTGTATCATTTGTTTTATGCATTTATTTTATTTTATTTTTTTTTTTACAAATAGTTTATTGTCAAGTTGGTTTCCATATAACACCCAGTGCTCATCCCCACAAGTGCCCTCCTCCATGCCCATCTCCCCCCTCCTCCCCCACACCCATCAGTCCTCAGTTTGTTCTCAGCATTCAAGAGTCTCTCATGGTTTGCCTCCCTCCCTCTCCCCCACCATTTCCCCCCTTCTTCTCCCCCTTGTTCCTCCGTCAAGTTCCTCCTAATCCTCCTATATGTGCAAACATATGGTATTTGTCCTTCTCTGCCTGACTTTTATGCATTTAAAACGTGGCTCTGAAAGGGGTTCTGTCCACTTCATGGGCCTTCCAAAGGGTTCCGTGCACCTCAAAGTCAAGAATCCTAGCTCTCAGGGGCACCTGGATGGCTCAGTTGTTAAACATCTGATTCTTGATTTCGGCTCAGGTCATGATCTCATCGTTGGTGAGGTCAGGCCCTTCGTCCGGCTCTGTGCTGACAGCTCGAAGCCTGCTTTGGATTCTGTGTGTGTCTCTCTCTGTCTCTCTCCCGCTGTCTCTCTCAAAAAAAAAAATCAATGAATAAACACTTTTAAAAAGTAAAAAAAAAAAAAAGAATCCTAGATCTTAGGAATTCTATCCAGCTCTGGCCCAGGGAACTGGAGGAATGTGTTTGCATTTAAGGCCCATGCTGGGAGGGCTAGGTGGCTGGGATGCTAAAGCTGTAAGCAGAATAAAACAGAAACTTAGGTTGAAACTGAGTGTCCTACCATGAGGCCAAAGTTCTCCTCCCCACCGTTGCTACCTTAGCCCACCCTTCCTCTGCCTCAGTTGAAAATTCATTCTCCACAGTGCAGCATACACCACCAGATGGCGCAATTGTATGAGCTGGTGGCCAGGAGGGGATTCTGAACCAAAAGACCCCTTAACGATAACACAGTCACTATTCTTAAGTTGTAGTGCCTGTTGGCAAGGCCCAGTTAGCACCCTGAGAGTGTAGAGGCCTGAGAGCACTGCAGTGTCCCCCTCATCTGGAAATCAAAAATAAAGCAAAACCGAGTGTACATGATTTGGCTGAATTTCCAATGACTTATTTCCAGATTTCCTGATTTGCAAAACTCTGGATAAGGTCGTTGACGTTGAACGTTTCCCATGACCCTGATGTGCGTTGACTCAACCTGCCCATCAGGAAGCCCAATACTGTCTTCTGGTAAAGGAGTAACCAAATAAAATCCTGCTCTGGACCCTAATTGAACTCTTATCTCCCCCACCCTACCACACCCCCAGTCTCAGTGTGTTGGACATTGGCAAAACCCAGGATGTCTGGTAACAGACATCTACATCCTCCCCTTGTAGACTAGGGGACTTTGGAGAACTCTGTAGACCCTGCCCCAGCCAATTTACATGGCTCAAGACAGCCCCAGGATGGGTGGACCTCAAAATGTGATTCTAAAAATGAATAACCACTGAGGCACCCATAAGAGTCCACTATGCAAATATTCTGGCCGGATATAATGTCACCCTCAAACCTTACCTGTACCAGCTTCATCCTGCCCCTCATAGCCTACACATCTCAGAATATTGCTAGCAGTTGCCTCTACTACCATTCCTGCATGAATTTCTACCTAGCTTCATCAAACTGGCTACCCACCCCCCCCATCCCCAGCAGCAGAGACCTAGTGCTCTAAAAACCCTGAAATGTCCACTCTGTGACCATATGGAACCCTTCACAATTCCAGGAATTCCCAAACTCCTAGACTCACTCTTACGGAACTCAGGGCAGTACAAAGTTGAACTTCCAAGTCGTGTACATCCCTGATCAAATTCAGGAGCACGGCCCAAACAACTCCACCATTTTATACCTGTTACAGATGGTTCCCACGTCTGATGATGGGCTGCAGCTTGTACAACACCTCGGCTTCTCAGACAGCTGCTGCATCCGATCCTGCGAGACCCTCTGCATCTGGGATTCATTGTTAGTGCTCTGTACTCCATCAAGTCTGTGTTCCTGGACTGGCTGCGGCAGTACCAACACTAATAAATGAACATTTTAGAAAAGGAGGGTTCCCGGGCTTCTCTCTAATTGCCCAAGGCATTGGCACAGCATCAGGCAGGAAACAAATCCACTGATCTGGAGAAGGGTCCCTCTGGACCCATAAGGATATACAGCAGTTCCTGCTTTCCATCCGACACTAGCTTTCTACACTTGTTGTCCCACTGCTGCTAAGTGGCAGGAGGCAAACAACTCAGTTGAAATGAAGGTGTGCTGCTAAGGGCGTAGCTTTCTATCACACAAACCCGGAAAAGGCTCCCCTTAGGAGGACCAGAGTTCACAGCAGGTGGCAAGAGTGGTATCTAGTCCATTGCAGCCTGGTGTCTGTAAGCCAGCTGGCTGTTGCTACTCCCTGTGGGCCACTGTCACCCATCAGAAATGCTGTCCCAGGCGTGCCCAGATGGCTCAGTCAGTTGGGCATCCTGTTTCGGCACAGGTCATGATCTCACAGTTTGTGTGTTCGAGCCCCTCATCGGGCTCTGTGTTGACAGCTCAGAGCCTGAAGCCTGCTTCAGATTCTGTGTCTCCCTCTCTCTATGCCCGTCCCCCACTCCCGCTCACTCACTCACTCAGTCTCACCCTCTCTCTCTCTTTCAAAAATAAATAAATATTATCAAAATTTTAAAAAATAACCTGGGTACAATCTACCTCTTTCCAGCTCTGTGTTTAACCCTATCTGAAAGTGTCCAAAGTACTTAAACAAATACTTTGCATGACTGTTATGCACCAGGCTCCATTCTAAGCAATTTACATATAATACATCATGTAATCTTTACAGCAACTCTCTGACATTGGTACCCCTTGTATTTCCATTTTAATTTTTTTTAATGTTTTTATTTATTTCTAGGAGAGAGAGAGAGAGAGACAGCGTGAGCAGGGGAGGGTCAGAGAGAGAGGGAGTCACAGACTGAAACAGGCTCCAGGCTCTGAGCTGGCGGTCAGCACAGAGCCCGACGCGGGGCTCGAACCCACGAACCGCGAGATCATGACCTAAGCGAAAGTCGGACGCTTAACCGACTATAAGCCACCCAGGCGCCCCTGTATTTCCATTTTAAAGATGAGGAAACCTAGGCCCAGAGTCATAAAGTAACTTGCCCAAGGTCAAACAGCTGTCAAGCTGACAATACCCTTGGCGTCTCATTTACTTATTAGTTCACGGTCTCCCCTTGGGTTTCATTTGCTCCCGCCCATTTTGAATAAATGTCCTGCCTATTGCCATCCAGCCATCAAGATTTCCCCAAGGCAGACTCTCAGGAGAACTGGTCGCCAGCATCCCCCCGCCCCCCCCGACCCCGGGGTGCAGCTAAGCTCCCTGGATGGGTTCCAAACACAGGTAAGGAGCGATCAGGGGATGAACTGGAAACCCTAGCAACGTGGATGGAGGAGAGGCGGCAGATTCAAGAGAAACTTTTTNGCGGGACTCCAACTCACACACCATGAGATCACCACCTGAGCTGAAGTCAGATGCTTAACCGACTGAGCCACCCAGGCGCTCCACAAGAGGAATTTCTAAGGAAAACTCAGTGGGATTGCAAGGCATGAGGAAGAGAAGGTCAAAGCCCATTTCCAGGCTTCCTGGAAAATAATCATCTGGCTTGGGTGGCTGAGCAGGTGGATGACGATGTCACTCCGTGAGATGGGGGCACAGAAGGAAGAGACGTTGGCTGGGAAGGTGGTAATAACAGCTGGAGTCCATGACACATGCATCATGCGGGTGAGAATGCAGGCGCTGAGAAGTATAGATAGGGAACGTGAGCCTTTATAGATGAGGGAACGTGAGCCTCTGAGAGTTGAAGGAATTATCCTAAAGTCACATAGCAAGAAGTAGGCCTGGGATTTGGACCCAGCTCTGTCTGACTTCAAGTCTGCGCTTTTAATCAGCTGGATAAAAAACAATCTGCCTGTATTCAGACCTTTTTCCCTTTGTTCTGGCTGCTATTTCTTTCTTTCTTTCTTTGTGTGTTTATTTTTGAGAGAGAGAAAGAGAGAGAGAGAGAGAGAACAGGGGAGGGGCAGAGAGAGAGGGAAACACAGAATCTGAGACAGGTTCCAGGCTCTGCGCTGTCAGCACACAGCCCAATGCAGGGCTCCCACTCACGAACCATGAGATCATGACCTGAGCCGAAGTCGGATGCTCAACCCTCTGAGCCACCCAGGTGCCCCAAACTGCCTATTTCAATCCTGGTTGTCGTCTGTCTTTAAGCTTCCTATTTTGCTGCCTTTCTAGTCTTCATTTTGGCTTAAGCCCTAGCCCTGGCTGCCTACCTGGCAATGACTCCCAGCCATTCTCCAATCTTTAGTGTCTAAATAACTGCCCTTCTCCAGCGCCGCTCTTCCCTTCCCAGCCCCCTCAAGCCTCACTCCACCCTTGTCCCTATATGCCTCATCCAGAGTCATGACTCCAAATCTTCAGATTTCAAGACCCTTCTCCATATCCCACCCACAGCCAAGCCTCCATTCCTGAATCCTTCTCTTCCAGATCAGCCCTGTAAGGAACATCAGAACTCTGACTCAGTTTTTCCCTTGAAACTTTGTGTCTGTATCAATGGATTCTCCAACTCGGTGTTTTGGGTGCATTTTTGGGTGCATGTAAGTGTGTATAAGGCAGGGATTGGTTCCACATGTGGGTGCCCTACTGGCATTTAGTGGGCAGAAGGCTAGACATCCCCAATATGCCAAAGGATCCCATACCATGAAGAAGACCCTGTATTCTACCCAACTTTTAAATGCCACACCCCACCCAGTTATTCATGTTTGTAATGATCTGTGCCTAGAACATAACTCTGCTTTATATGTCAACACAAAGTACTTTTTTTGTTCTGCATGGTTTGAGTATATGCTGAAATTTCTAGGAATACAACTCCATGTAAACTGAGGGAAAATTACATGTTGTTTTGCTTAGAACTCTCCCAAGAGTTCTTTAATGTTTTTGAAGACCAAGTTGCTGACAGTGATGCTGCTTGTAGTAATTGAGTTAATGCTCCTGTATGAGTCTGCATTTGTAACATTGGCATTTGTGTTGTGGTACTTCTACACAGAGGTGCAAGTTTCTGTCTGTTCTTTAAGTCTCCTAGTGTGGTGTGGCCAGAACCTTTACAGATGGAGTCATGATTAATTGCAAATACTTTCCTTTTATTTCTCCTTTGCACTACAGCTAAGCCTTTCTCTCTCTTTCTGTCTCTTATACACATACACACATGTGCACACACACATACACAAATACATAAAATTATGTGTATAGTAGGTACATAATATGGTCTCTCAGTTTCCTTTTGCACTTTAGGATAGTCATGGATTTACAGAAAATCATTTATTAAAAATGTAAGCATTTAAGTTGCCTGGGTGGCTCAGTTGGTTAAGCATCTGACTTTAGCTCAGGTCATGATCTCCTGGCTTGTGAGTTGTAGCTCTGCCTGAGACTCCGTGCTGACAGCTCGGAGCCTGGAGACTGCTGCGAATTCTATGTCTCCCTCTCTCTCTGTCGCGCCCCCAGCTCATGCTCTGTCTATCTGTCTCTCAAAAATAAATATTTTTTAAAAATGCAAACATTTACTGAAGTGCCTCATGCAGTTTCAAGTTCATTTTATATGTATACTTCACTTTGTCCTGACAAAAACTGAATGACATAAAGATCATTTTCACTTTTATTTTGCAGCTGAAGAAACTAAGACACAGAGAGGTTAGGTAAGTTGCCCAAGGTCACACAGCTAGTATGTGAAAAATAGCAGCAATACCAACCTAAGTCTGTTGGGCTCCAAATGGGATATACATGTGGTTGTTGGCATATGAGGTAGATTCTCTATAATGTTTCTTACTGGTATCAGGACAGGCTCCAGAAGATTCCAAGGGCAATATATTTAAAAATCTTTTGAGGGTTCATAGAAAAAGTACATGTAGCCCCAGGATGACTGCAAACTCTCATGTATACATTTGGGTATGTTTCTTTAACACACATGACAGCCAATCAAATGACTTGAGTCAAATTTAATGGTGTTGTATTCCTTAATTGCTTCTTGCAGCCAATCAGAGTGAAGAATGCCTGAAAAGAGCTCTTTGGCAACCATACTTTACATTTGAAAAAAATAAGGTATGTTATTTGACACTGATTGTAACAATGAGACCCAAATCATTTCTATCTGGACTATCCTAGAAAATTTCCGCTCCACCAGCAATCAGCCACATTAACAAGATATATTGGGTCAAAATGCACATCACATACCTGCCTTATTCAGAGAAACCGGCTATTTATCTTGCTTTGTGTAGCTACAGCCTCAGTGGGTTTCTCCATGCCTTCCTGGGGAACTGCCCAGCTCATTCCCAAGCATTTCTGAATTCTATCACTAGGTGGCAGCCTTCTCAAGGTTTTGAGTGGCACTAAAGGCTTTTGCTTAATGCCCCTTTTTTTTTCACGAGTCTTAGGGCAAATGGACCATTGTTCCTTCCAGCAGAAGGAAGAATGTCCAGATGTTTTTCATGCTGCCATTTCAGGAAAGGTAACTTGTATTTGGAAACTTGTTGACATCTTAACGATAATCTAAAACCTGTTCTGATATACCTGGATCTCCTCTGTTGGGTTCAAATACTGGTTGAGCCCATGCTATGTCACAAACGATGTGCTAGGTGCTGGGGGCATGATGATGACACCGAAAAGTCTTAGCTCTTAAGAAAGGCACGGTCTAGTGGGGATACTGATGTCTAAACAAAAAAGTCTATCTGACAATATCCTAAGCACTGTGATAGGGTGAGCACAGGATGGGATACCCACTTCAATCTAGTGGCTCAGGGAAATCCTGGATCTGATGACATCAAAAGTTGAATCTTGACGAATGGGTGAGTATTATCCAGGAAAGAACATAGGAAAGGGGATTTCAGGCAGAGAAAACAGGCTGAGCAGAAAGCTCACAACAGTGTGACATGTGCTAGGAATCTAGGTGGGGAATGTTGGGCATAATAAGAGAACATGGTATGAGGTACAAGGGGGTAAGTAGAGGTCAAGTCAGCAAGGGATGTAATAATCATGTCCTAACCAAGATCCAATATATAAACCACCTATTCTTCCCAACTGCTTCCTGAGATAAAAGCATCATGATCTCACAATCTCTTTGGTTTTTACAGTTTTATGGTGGCAAGTGGAGATAACCTTGGCAAACATGTATTGAGCCTCTGCTAAGTACTGAGCACTGTGCTAAGAACTTCTTCACGCATTGCCTTCTTTCATATTGGCGGCAATTCTATGAGATGGGTGCCATTATGCTATAATCTTCATTTTACAGATAAGGAAACCTAGGTTTAGAAAGGTTAAGTGACTTGCTCACAATAACACAGCTAGCAAGTGGTAGAGCAAGGCTTTGAGTAGAAGCATATATGGGACACAGAGGAAGAATAAGAGAAAGAGGGAATCACCAATAACATTAGAAAGCACGGGCCAAGAGTGGTAAGGAAGCCTCTCTGACAGAGGTAATGCCAAAGCTAGGTTTAGTAAAATTAATAATATGGGGTGCCTGGCTGGCTCAGTCAGAAGAGCATGAGACTCTTTTTTAAAATATTTATTTATTTTTGAGAGAGTGCAAGAAGGGGAGGGGCAGGGACAGGAGGACAGAAGATCCCAAGTAGGCTCTGTGATGACAGGCTGACAGCAGCGAGCCAATGTGGGGCTCGAACTCACCAACCACAAGACCATGACCTGAGCTGAATTCGGACACTTAACCCACTGAACCACCCCAGCAACCCTAAGTATCAGACTCTTGGTCTTGGGGTTGTGAGTTTGAGTTCCACATTGGGTGTAGAGATTACTTTTAAAAAACTCTTAAAATAACAATAACAACAATAATACCTTTAAATACGTGCTATGTGCTACTCTATATTGTGTTTTAGAAAGATCACCTCATGTCACTGGGTTATGTATGGGATTGTCAAATCACTGTATTGCTCACCTGAAACTAATAGAACATTACATGTTAGGTACACTGGAATTAAAATAAAACCTTAATTTAAAAAATCTTATCTCATTGAATCCTTTCCAACAGCCCTTTGAATAAGGTACTCTTATTATCCCCAGTTCACAGATGACGGCATGGAGGCACAAAGAAGTTAACCAACTTGCCCAAGGTCATTTGGTAAGCGGTAGAGCTGGGATTTGAATCTACGTAGTCTGGCCTGGGAGCCAGGAGGATTTGAGCAGGGGACATCAGTGGGGACATTTCAGGCAGGGGAAACAGCATGGAAGGCTGGGAACTCAGAGCAACTTGGAATTGAGGGGCTGTACAGTGCGGGAACTGAGAGATCAGAACTGTGAGGCTGGAGAGGCCCACAGAGGCCACATTGCAAAGGGTCTCCGGTGCCCTGGAGGTGGCTTGCACGTGGTACCCAAGGAGCAGGAGGCGGGGAAACACTGGAAAGTTATACGCAGGGGAGAGACCTAATCCTGTGAGTACCGTGATTGTCTTCCTGTCGCCAACTCCTTCAGGTAACAAACTTCTGCTGCAGCACGGACATCACACCAAAGTTCATACTTCTCCTAAATGTCTGTCATTGTACTTCTTGCTGTTACATTTCCGGATATGCCCTGTGACAGCAATGTTCTAAGACAGATTCTCACAGTGAGGTTCCTGCTCAACAGTATCAGCATCAGCTCTGCAAACTTGTTAGCAATGCCATCACTGGGGCACCTAGGTGGCTCAGTCTGTTAAGCGTGGGACACTTGATTTCAGCTCAGGTCATGATCTCATGATTTGTGAGATGGAGCCCCATATAGGGCTCTGTGCTGACAGTGCAGAGCCCACGTGGGATTCTCTCCTCCTCTCTCTGCCCCTCCCCTGTGCTCTCAAAATAAATAAATAGACATTAAAAAAAAAGAAATGCCATTTCTCTAGCCCTATCCAGGAACCACAGAACCAGAAATTCTGGAGGGAGGGCCTACCAATGTGTGTTTTGATAAGCCTCCAGGTGATTCTGAGGCACACTAATGCTTGAAAAACCACTGTTTGACACTGTTGCTTGGATATTACATGTGTGTCTGACTTATTTCATTTCTCAGCTCCCTAAGAGCAGGAAGCCAATCTCCACTTTTATCACCCTCCCTGCCACCTCTGCCTCCTGCCCCTGGCACTGAACACCATGCACATTCCAGCTCTGGCACTGACTAGCTGTGTAGAAGTCCCTTATCCACTCTCTGCCTCAGTTTAATCATCTGTAAAATGGGAATAATAATGATAATACCTACTTCATTCGGTTATTGTATCAAAAGTTACTGCAAGTAAAGCTATTAGCACAGCTCAAAAAAGAGCTATTATCACAGCTCTTCTTGATACATATAAGTATTTTATACATTATTTTATATGATATATTATTTTATAAATTACATAATGT
>NW_027527804.1:46193-46692 GCF_008692635.1 Crocuta crocuta
GATGTTTCTGAGCACCAGGAACTTTGTGTGATTTATTTCCTTTCTGATTTTGCAGGGAGTAGAAGACGAAGAGGGGGAAGGAGAAAAGAGGCAAAATACGCTTGGGCCCATTATGTGAATTGTCCAGAAGAAGCAAATCTATAGAAACGGAAAGTAGATTAATGGTTGCCAGGGAGTGATGTGGGTGGGAATAGAATGTAGGTATGAAGATTTCTTTGGGGGGTGATGAAATTGTTCTGGAATTATATAATGGTGATGATTGCACAACTCTGTGAATATACTCAAAACCACTGTATTTGGTAAATTTTATGGTATGTGAATTTTATCTCAAATGTTCAAAACTTGGAAAAAAAAACAGTAGGCTTGGTCAATCTGCGAATACAAGTTGGGACCCTTGCTCTTTTTTCTCTTTAAGCCCCAGGAAACTAGGCACAGAGCAGGTGCAGGAAAAGCAAGGGTCTTGTGGCTGGATTTTGTTCCAATTTCTTTGCTTGTCTCA
>NW_027527804.1:46749-53095 GCF_008692635.1 Crocuta crocuta
GTTTTCACTAATATCCATGATATCAATGACATAAAATTAAATTGCAAGAGAAAAGCATAACCTGATTATAATAAAAGTGCAACCTGGACTGGTACATAATGGGGAATCTCGCAAACACATGTGCCATGTCCATGCGGTCAATGTGGGCGAAAATATCAACCTTTGTTTTTTTCTCCTAAGTCCTCAGGCAACATAACCTATTCCAATAGTCCCGGAAGATCTCATTATATCCCTAAAGGCCCAAACCACTTAATTTTCCCCTCCCAGCTTTTATAGTTTCCAAGAAAATCATTCAACAATTACTTTGCAGAGTGATAAAAGCAGTCGTATACCTTTGTAATACAGAGTGGATGAATCTGTGCTACAGGAATTGTGAGGTTTAAATATATGCTCAACATTGTTAATTGTCGAGGGAGTTTGCTTTATTCTATTAAAGACAGTCTAAACATCTGCCTTATAGAGTCTTTCTGTGACAGGATTGCTTCCTGCCAAGAGAGTTCTACCAGGAAAAAAACACAGGCAAGCACAAACAAAAAAAGTAAATATGCAAAAGTAATTTAAGCGAAGGCAAAAGGGAGGAGGTACTTACATCTAGCGGTTAGGGGAAAGGGTGCTNAAGACATTATTCCATTTATTTCTCTCATAGTATTTTTCCCAATCTTTATTGTTATGCCCTGATTCCCACTAGATGATAAATGCTATAAATAAGGCAAGGAGCCATCTCTGGTTTGGTATATGAGGGGTTCTCAATAAATACTTGTAGAATTGGGGCGCCTGGGTGGCTTAGTCGGTTGAGCGTCCGACTTTCGCTTAGGTCATGATCTCGTGGTTCGTGGGTTCGAGCCCCGCGTCGGGCTCTGTGCTGACTGCTAGCTCAGAGCCTGGAGCCTGTTTCAGTCTGTGACTCCCTCTCTCTCTGACCCTCCCCTACTCATGCTGTCTCTCTCTCTCCTAGAAATAAATAAAACATTAAAAAAAAACCATAAAAAAATAAATACTTGTAGAATTGACTAGATCCCTTAGCTTTGTGTTCTTGAGCAACTCACCTCTCTAAGCCTCGGGCTTTTCCCCCCTCATCTGTTAATTGACAGTACTTGTAATATCCACTTAATAGGGTTGTTGAGAGGAATGTACCTTAAAGTACAATGCCTGGTACCTAGCAAAAGCTCAAAAAATTAGACCTATCATTCTCCCCCTCCTCCTCCCCCTCCTCCTTTTTTGGGAGAATTTCTGCATAAGCAGCATGCAAATACCAGAAGAGGCAACTCGATAGGCTGGCTCCTTTCTTTCTTTCTTTTTTTTTAATGTTTTATTTATTTCTGAGAGAGAGAGAGGCAGCATGAGCAGGGGAGGGGAGAGAGAGAGGGAGACACGGAATCAGAAGCAGGCTACAGGCTCTGAGCTAGTTGTCAACACAGTAGGCTGGCTCCTTTCTTTAAAAGTGCTATTTTATTGGTTTAAAATTTCATCTGAAATAAATCTAGCAAGAATATTAATGCATAAATTCTGGGTCATGGATACTTGGTTATTTTTCATGCTGTTCCCCATATTTTTGTGTGTGTGGCCATTTTAAAACATAGCCCCACAGTCTTTGACAATTTTCTTATATACAAGTGGGATCTCTGTGCCCTGTTGTTGAATTTTTGTTGTTGTTGGTATTTGGTTCCCCCCCCCCGCCCCCCCAGCTTTATTGAGGTACAATTGACAAATAACATTGTATACATTTAAAGTGTATGTGGTGAGGATTTGACATACATACACATTGTGACATGATTCCCTCAATCAAGTTAATTACCACATCCATCACTTCACAGTTACCATTTATGTGTGTTGTGAGAACACCTACGATCAACTCTCTTCACAAATCTATTTGTCTTTCTCTGTCTGCTTATGTTATTTAACTTAATGTCCTCCAGTTTCATCCATGTTATCATGAATATCAGGATTTCCCTTTTCATGGCTAAATAATATTCTATTAGAGAGAGAGACAGAAACAGAGAGATAAAGAGATTTTCTTTATGCATTCATTTATCAACAGACACTTAGGTTGTTTCTATTCCTTGGCTATTGCGATTAATTCTTCAAAAAGCATGGGTGTACATATATCTCTTCAAGAAAGTGATTTTGCTTCCTCTGGGTATGTACCCAGAAGTGGAATTGCTGTCTCATATGGTAGCCCTATTTTTAATTTTTTGAGGAACTTCCACACTGTTTTCTGTAGTAGGTATTGTTGACATTCTCAGCAGTAGTACATGAGGGTTCCTTTTTCTTCACATCCTCGCCAACTCTTGCTATTTCTTGTCTTTTTGATAATAGCCATTCTGACAGGTATGAGGTGATGTCTCATTGTCCTTTGGATTCACATTTCCATGCTGATGAGTGATGCTGAAATCTCTTCATGTACCAGTTGGTCGTTTGCATGTCTTCTTTGGGAAAATATCTGTTTAAGTCCTTTGCCCTCCTTTAATTCAGGTTAATTATTTCTGCTATTGAGTTGTGTCCGTTCCTTATGTATTTTGGACATTGATCTCTGACCAGATATATGGTTTGCAAATATTTTCTCTCATTCCATGAGTTGCCTCTTTGCTCTATGGCTTGTTTCCTTGACTGTGCAGAAGTTTTTCAGTTGGATGAAGCTTTTCACTTTTCTATTTTTACTTTTGTTAATTCTGCGTTTGGTGTCATATCCCAAAAAATCATTCCCAAGACCAATGTCAAGGAGCTTTCCTGTAGGTTTTCTTCTAGGAGTTTTGTGGTTCCAGTGTTACATTTAAATCTTCAGCTCATTTTTGCGTTGATTTTTGTGAATTCTATTAAGGGGTCCCATGTCAATCTTTTGCATGTGGCTGTCCAGGTTCCCCAGTAAGATTTATTGAAGAGACTCTCCTTTTTTTATTGTGTGTTCTTGGTGCCCTTGTCAAAGAGTAGTTAAACATATAGGTATGGAGTTATTTTTGGAGTTTCTAATCTGTTATATTGGTCTATGTATTGGTTTCTAGTGCCAATACCATACTATCTTGGTTACCATAGTTTCATAATCAGGAAGTCAGGAAGGTGTGCTTCCGGCTTTGTTCTTTCTCAAGATTCCTTTAGCTATTTGAGGTCTTTTTGTTGTTCCATACAAATTTTAGGATTCTTATGGGGTCTTGAAAGCTCTCTTGTACCCCATAGGATGTTGTAGGAGTGACACTGAATTCAGAGACTAGCTCAGAAAAGGTGATTTCCATTTTCCCTGTGCTTGCTAGAACATTTGGAGACCTGAGCCACCATTTAAGAATTTTGACCACACTGTGGCCACTGGATGGTGAGGAAACCGGTCATGCAGATGGGCCATATGTAAAATTTCTAGCCATGAGTCCTTCTAGGCAACATGAATTTGAGTGAACAAGACTTCAGCTGAGTCCAGCCCCTAGCTATCAAGTCACCCCCCAGCCTTCAAGTTTTCCCAGGAGAGCGACCAAGCATTGTGGAGCACAGATCCAGTAAATCCATGAACATAAAATCATAGTTGTTTTAGCTGCTGAATTGGGCATTTATTTGTAACAATGTGTTTGAAGTATTTCAGAGTTTTTAAAAATTTGTATATATTTTTTAAAATTGAGATCCAATTGACATATAGCATTATATTAGTTTCAGGTATACAGCATGATTCAACATTTGTACGTATCGCAAAATAATCACCACAATAAGTCTGGTTGGTTAATTTCAGTCACCATATATACCTATAGAAGTTTTTTCTTGTATGAGAACTTTTGGGTTACCTGGGTGGATCAGTAAGTTCAGCATCTGACCCTTGATTTCAACTCAGGTCATGATCCCAGGAACATGGGATCAAGCCCTGCGTGGAGCTCCGTGCTAAGCGTGAAGCCTGCTTGAGATTATCTTTCTCCCTCTGTCCCTCACCCTGAAATCCTCTCTCTCTCTAAAAGAAAAAAAAAACCTTTTAAGATCTACTCTTTTAGCAACTTTCATATACACAGTACAGTATTGTAACTATAGTCACCATGTTTACATTACATTCCCATGGATTGTTTATTTTATAACCGGAATTTGTACCTTTTGACCCCTTTCATGCATTTCACCCATCCACAACCTCCCAACCCTCACAACCACTTATCTGTTCTCTGTATCTATAAGCTCAGTTTTTTATACTTCATAATTGTAAAGTAAGATCATTAAAAGGGCCAGTCCTCCTCTCATGCCAACTAATTTAGATTTGGGCAAGAGCTAGATGTGCCTCAAGAGTAGGTAGTCATGTCATGATGTCATTTGAAGGGCACTAAATCTGCAAAAGCCATCAACCATCTTAGTGTCTAAAACTCTACCCAATCATATCTGAAACTCTACCCAGTCAAGATTGTTTGAAGGCTTTTACTTCCAAGTCTCCACTCTTAAAAGGTAAATAATCCTCCAGAAGGCATGTAGGTGGGGGACAAGAAAATGAGGACATTTGGTATTCACAAAAGGTTTCAATTCTAGACTGATGAACTTATAGCCCAGTGACCTTCTAGATATACAGTGTACAGCAATGCGACAAAAAAGAGGATACTCATCATATGACCTTAAAATTCCATCTCCTCACCATGCCTCTACCCGTACTGTACTGTGAATTATACATGCATTGCATAAATCTGGCAATTATCTTGTTACCAGCACAAATATATTTTAGAGCTTAGCCATCTGCAGTGGAACATTTCAGTTAGAATTAAGCTATAGGTGGGGCACCTGGATAGCTCAGCCAGTTCAAGTTAAGCAGGTTAAAGTTAAGCATCTGATTCTTGATTTTGACTCAGGTCATGATCTCATGGTTGTGAGATTGAGCCCCCGTGTCACTGTGTCACTCGGTTCCACACTGGGCATGGAGCTTACTTCAGATTCTTTCTCTCCCTCTCTCTCTGCTCCTCCCCTGCTCATGCTCTTTCAGAAAAAAGAAAAAGAATTAAACTATAGATTAGGAGTCACTCATGGTGATCAGCCAAACTTCTATTTGGCATAGCAATTGCTGTTATATCAAAAATCCTGTGACATTATTTAACAGCAAAACTTCAAAAATTGTGCATCAGTCAAAAAGTACATTAATCAAGGGGAGGGGGCAAGATGGCGGAGAAGTAAGGAGCTCCGTACTTGCACTCGCGCCCATACATCACACAGAAAAGATCTGAAGCCATTGGAAACCTTACAAAACCTGAGAGATTGGGAGACAAAGGACGCAGAATCCACTGAGAGAGACTTCTAACGTGAGTGCGAACCGGGGAAGATAAAATCGGGCCGGGATCGGAGACTCCAGGGTGGGAGACGATCCCCCTCTACCCTCTACGGGGAGTGAGAGGGGANAATAACTTTTATAAAAAAAACAAAAAGTACATTAATCATTAACTCTTTGTGAACAGATAACAATTAATGCGTATTTTGTAGTTTAAAGTGTAATTTTGTGGGAAGCCTGGGTGACTCAGTGGGTTAAGGATCTGACACTTGGTTTCGGCTCAGGTCATGATATCATGGTTTGTGAGTTGTAGTCCCTCGTGAATTCGAGCCCCACATCAGGTTCCATGCTGACCATGCAGAGTCTCCTTGGGATTTTCTCTCTCCCTCTCTCTGCCCCTCCTCCCTCACTCTCTGTCTCTCTCTCACAAAAACACACAAAAAACAAAAAATAAAGTGTGATTGTGTGCCATGTAAACATTGAAAATATAGCACAATCTGTGAAATCCGTTCAGTAGTTAAAATACATATCTATGTGTAGAGAATCTTAGTCCCCAGAAATGGCTTCTGTCAGTCTGGCTCTCTGAGAAGCCCTGGGTGATACTTTTTAGTATTTAGTTTTTTTAATTTAGTTTTTACTATCATTTTGGGAGATGTGGGAGATAAAATTTAATAATGGAGTTTTGTGCAGGAATTATCTTTGAAATCCTTTCTGACCTTTGAAATCCTTTCCAACTGAGGTCTAGTGAGTGTTTGACCCAATAAAGCCTCCTGGAAGAGAAATGTGGGGCCCAAAAGGAGGAAGACTGGAGACCATGACATCTCTTCTGTGGAATATTCTTCTGTGGGTCTTCCAGAGGGAGGGAGCCCAAGGGGCTAGGACAGACTGGATCAGCCTTCTCTAAACGCATGCATGTCCTTATGCAAAACTGAACTCCCCTCTGTGAATCAGAACAGGGTAGGTGCACACAAGGTTACCATGGCTACTAATCTATTCCACAAGCTCCCTTCGATACCGGGGGAAAGGGTGTGTGCCAGACTGTGGCCCACCCATTCTCTCCAACTTTAATCCAGCCTCCCGAGTTCCCTAATCCAGTAGGCAATGCCGGCCAGCAGAGGGCGCTGCATGGCCTGCTGTGGAACT
>NW_027527804.1:56978-57385 GCF_008692635.1 Crocuta crocuta
TATGGCGGCGGCTGCTGCCACCTTGTGTCCTAGGAAGAAGCACAATTAATTCCTGAGAGCAGAAAACAGCTCCACCTTTCAATGGGAGAGAGCTCTCTGAACAAATGGGGTGGCTTGCCCTTCTCCCTTCCCAACTCGCAGCAGCCATCACCTGGCATAGGGTGTCCCAAGATTGCTGGGTAGGGGCTAAACTCTTCCACATCCCTTTCTTCCTTCTCATCTGTGTGCTTGCTCCCACTTCTCTCTTGTCTTCCCTGCATCTTTTTTCCCCTCCTCCCACCTTTCCTATCTCTTTTCTTCTCTTTGCCAGCTTTCTGCTTCCCCTCTACCTCTTGGGCTTCCCACAACGATTTCCTCATTTTCCTTTTTTATTGCCCTTGGTTTGATCCTTCACTCTTTTCTCGATT
>NW_027527804.1:58094-70631 GCF_008692635.1 Crocuta crocuta
TTTTCTCGATTCTTTTTTTTTTAAATCTTTCTCTTTTTCTCCTGCTTTCTCTTTTGCTCTCTTTCATGTTCTCTGCTCCTTTATTTCTCTCTTCTTCCTTTATCTAGTTACAAATTTAATATTAATTTAATTTTGAAGGAGAGAGAGACACACACACAGCGTGAGCAGAGGAGGGTCAGAGAGAGAGAGGGAGACACAGAATCTGAAACAGGCTCCAGGCTCTGAGCTGGCTGTCAGCACAGAGCCTGATGTGGGCTTGAACCCACGAAAGGTGAGATCATGACCTGAGCCAAAGTCGGACACTTAACCGACTGAGCCACCCAGGCGCCCCTCTGTCTGCCATTTTTATCCCGGGGTTGCAAACTGGTGGCTGATGAGCCAAATTTGGCCCATAATTGGGTTTTGCTTAGCCTACAAGATAGTTTTTTCCTAATATGTATGTATTTTTTGCTAACATTAAACAATCATGAGATTTCTTTTTTAAGAAATCTAAATTTCAAACTTTACTTGAATAACTATAACTGGAAAACCAGACCCACATTTCTATTAAGACAATAATCAGTGGGAACTGTGTTGGGCTGCCTTTGACAAGGTCCAGCAAGCTTCCTGCCCCCGACAAATGCTATTGGGCTAGCCCCTGTAGGTGTAAGGATTTCAGCTCCCTTCCCCCATCTATTTTCTTCTTTCTTTCCGTGGCTTTTCTTGGGAGGCAGTAAGCCCATTGGTTAAGTTCCCAACCTTTGGGGTCATTCATATCTAGGATCAAATTTCAGTTTATCCAGTTGTGTGACTTCAGGTAAGTCTCTCAATTTCTTTGAACTTCATTTTCCTCATCTGTAGGATATGGGCCTATTCATGCCTATCTCATGGGTTTATTGGTAGGGGATCAAATCAGATAATGCTTATAAAGTACTTAGAACAGTGTCCAGCACATAGGAGTCCTTCAATTAATAACATTTATTGTCTTTCTGCTCTTATTTACATCTTTATTTCACTGCCTTTTAGCCTCCCTTCTTTCCTTTTCCTTATACCATTTCTTCTTTTTCTCTCTCTTGCTTTTATGTCTACGTGTATGTGTGTGTGTGTGCGTGTGTGTGTGTGTGTCTAGGGCTTATTATTCTTCTTAGTTTTTACTCTTATTTCTTTTTTTCACTTTCTTCCCCTTCTCTTGATCACTGGGCTTATTTAACTATTTACTCTTCCTCCAGGCTTTCTTTCTTACCCTCTGCCTAGTTCCCCATCTTTCTCATCCCCCCAATTTCTCATAGATTTAGAAATATGAAGTTCCAGGGTTGTGGTGTATGTATGCAGTGGACCCTTGCACAATGCGGAGGTTCAGGGCACCCATCCCTGTACACTCAGAAATCTGTATATAACCTTTGATTACCCCAAAACTTAACTACTAATAGTCTTCTGTTGACCACAAGCCTTCCCGATGACATAAACAGCCAATTAACACACACTTTGTATGTTTTATGTATTACATACCGTATTCTTACAATAAAGTAAGCTAGAGAAAAGAAAAATGTTAAGAGGATCATAAGGAAGAGAAAATATATTTATAGTACTGCTTGTATTTATTGTAAAACCTCCATGTATAAGTGGACTTTACAGTTCAAACTCACACTGTTCAGGAACCAACTGTATGCATAATATTAAGACATTTCTCATTGCCTGACCTTGAGAGGAATTTAGGAGAAGTAAGAGGAAATAAAAGCTATTACTCTAGAGATCTTCCCTAGAGCAAGAATGATGCATCTGCACTTCTAGATTCTTCAGGCCCGAATACAAATTCAGTACTGTAGGTTAAGTTTTCCTCTCTGTCCAAGACAGTGCAATTCCAAGGAGTCTTTTTAAATTTTTTATTGTGAAATATTTAAAACACACAAAAGGTGTGGGTGCTTTCTTGTCTAACTACCACCCAGCTTAAGAAATCAAATATTACCAATGCAGTTGAAGGCGCCTGTGTTTTGCTTTCTGATCCTACATTTTGCTTTCTCTCCCAAGGTTCCCTCCATCCTAAATTGGGTGATTAACACTCTATGGGTCTCTTTATTCTTTTACCCTGTATGTATGCAGCAGCGGGAGCCCTTTTAAGGGCTTTGCCAACCTCCTAGTAGCAGGTTCACGCTATTTTGTCAGTGGTGACAGATGACAAAAAGAGGAGGCTCTGGTAATTCTTTGGAGCAGACAGCTCTCAGCTTTATGCACAGTCTAAATGCTGTAGGTTGCCAACAGCTAGCAGAGAGTATGGTGGTTGAGAGGGTGGACGCTGCAACTATACTGACTGGGTCTGAATCCCAATGCTGAATTTCCTGGCTATAAAACCTTGTAAAGTCTTGAGAATCGTATACCTGGGGCAGAGTAAGGGCTCCATAAATACAAGCTTTCAGTTAGTAATTGTGAAGGGCAATTGCTCGGTAATGCAGGTGGAAGCCTTCTTACTTTGACATCAATAAAGAGAGGCTTCTGCTAGATATTGAGTGGTCACTGATGCTCCCAATGGGATGGTGAAATTGACCCAAAGGAAGACTATTTTGGGGCCTGCCTCAGTCCAACTGGTGCCTTATAAAGGTGTTTAATTCTTGCAAAATAATTTCTGCAAAACCCTTCAAATTTCCTTCTAAGGGTGCAAGGGTGCCTTTCTGATAAGGGCTTAGAGATTGTGCTAGAAAAAGCTGATGCTGTGATCATGTCTATGGAATGATCACAAAGCAAGCTTTAGTCCACCACCTTTTCCCTCCTTTGGGGGAAAAAAAAGATCAACCACAAAGAACAACAAAAATAGAAACAAACAATGGATTCATCTTCACTTATTGCTGTGGACTTAGAGGTTTGATTCTGGGATCCTGGCAGTATGGTGGTGCTCCTGATGTATGTGCAAAAGTTGATGCAGAGAAGCATTTCAGAGTGGAAGATTCTGTTTAGATACATTGAGCTGAACAGGATGAAATATATAAATGGAAATGGTCCCTGAGCAGGCTTGTAAAGTAGGAAGGCAGTGGCCCCATTTGTTAACTGAACAAATAAAAGTTCAGGTAAATGAAGTCATTTGCTCAAATTAAGAGCAATGATTCTTCAATTTTAGATTGTATCAATTGGCCTTGATGGAGCTCAAGAATCACATTTTTTTAAAAATAGCATTTCAGGTGGTTCTGTGACAGGTGGTCTTTGTACAGAGCACACTTTGGAAATTTCTGATACATGGTACGCAGAAGGGATTTTCATGTGCAGAACAGAGTATATTCTCAGGATGATGCAAAGGGAAGGAGGTCAACCACCAGTCTGTCCAGCTTCTCACAAATGTTTGCTGAGGAGCACCCCAGCCCAACCAGGCCTTTTGTTGATAAGTTGGTCCAGAACCCTCCTTCCATTCTAATTCAGTCCTCTCTTCCTGGACTGGACTACATGTCATATATTTCCTTGCACTGTTATATTATGGTCTCATCTTTGGTTGTTGGTATCTGGCTTGGGGGATATGGAGAGCAATCAGTAGTGGGGCACAGGGGAGTGTTCAGTACTTTGGGATAGGGTAACTGGGATGTAGAAAGAGATGAAGGCTTTGAGCTTTGCCCTGAAGCTTCACAGTGCAGCATGAGTTGAACTTGCTACTTTGAAAGATACTGGTTCAGGGCATGGGGCGAAAGATCAGTACTATGAAGGTACATTTCAGAGTTACTAGGATAGATGATAAACATACCCCCACTATGCAAAATGAAATGATTTGGCAACTATGCTGTTTATTTGTCAGTATAGACAAGTGATCTGGATAATTCAGGCCCTACACCATGACAGCATGAACTACATAATTGCCAACTCACCATCTCACTTTGGACTATTGTAAACATGGTTCCAGTTACCACTTGGGAAATGTGCCTTGGGAAAGATCAAGTGAAAAGTGAAAATATCCAGATAAAGTGAGCTGTGCCTGAAGAGTCATAGAACTGAGGATTGCTGTGAGGTTGTAAAACCAAAGGAACACTTGGCCAAAAGAGGCATAGAGTGGGTAGGACAGCTTGAAGCTGTTTAAATTTCTGGAGAGACCAATAAAAACCAATGGACTCCTTTCTTCCCTATAATCCACAAATAAGGGGTTACTTGATGAAGCCAATGGCAAATAAACATGGAACAATTCAAATGGATAATGTCTTTCTGTGTAGTGTGTCACCCCTTTGTGGAAGTCACTACTGCAAAGATCTGTAAGTGGAAATTTTGAGACCGTATTTTAAAAGTGGATGGGCTAATTTCATAATCATCTCTAGGAACATTTGCATCTTTGGCCTCAGGGAGAATTCATCTTCACGCTTCAAGTTCTCAGCCCATAACTCGGTCGGGTGGGAGTGCAGCTTCAAGAAGGATTCATGTCTCATAAGAAGAGCAATATACAATTAGCATGCACTGTGGGTTTTCTTTGGCTGGCTTGGATCAGTGTACAGGAGGCTGGATCCGTCTGGCTCTCACATCTCTTGGAGCCTTTTTTTAGCTTTGCTGAATTCATGATTCATAGAATCACAGTACCACACAATTCCAAGTTGGAAGCATGTTTTAAAAGGGCCTGATTCAACCCTGTCCTTTTTCAGATGGGATTCAGAGCTCGGAAATGACTTGCTTAAGGTCACAAGCGTAGTTAAGTGCATAGGAATTTAGAAGTGTGGTCAAAGTAGTTATTTGGTGCAGTGATGATGAAATACTCAGATGCTTGTCTGAATTTATTAGATCAGTAGTTTTCAGCACTGGCTGCAGAAGTGGTATTCAAAATATTGAATAATGGGGACAGTGCTGGGCACTGACTAATTGGAATGGAATTTGGCTTAATGCTGAAGCAGGGCTCTGCAGGGCTCCTGGTGGGTTAGGCATTAGCCATTTAGTTACTGATTGTAGGGAAGTCTGAGGGTTCCGGGATAGAAAATATGAGGTGTCCAGGGCACTTGGGTATCAGGACATTTACCAACTTCACTGAAAGGATCCTCAGCATCTCCCCAACTGGTATGATTATGCCAGTGAATACTGACTTAACTATTCACCTTTGTGTGCCTGCACACTGGAATCATTTGGGGGCCTTTAAAAGTATCAGTGCCTGGGTAATTTTAATGTGCAGTCAAGAGTGAGAACCATTGGACGAGATGTTCTGGCATCTAGTTCTGGAGGTTTGGTTTCCTTCTAAGCTTAGCTCACAACCATTACTCAGGAACATAACTAGAATTAGAACCAGTGATCAAGCGTGTTGGACTTCTTCTGAAGCCTCTGAACTTAATCTTGTTTTCCAAACACATCACATCAGGGAAGGCCTTGATGACACTGCCTGGGCCCCACTTTCTGTACAAACTGTCTTTGTAGTAAACTGAGGTCATCATATTTGGTCTGGATATGAGGTAAGACAAAAACTCCATAGAAGGGCATCTTCAACTGTAGAAGCCAAGATGGGATACCTTTGTGGGTCCATTGTGACTTCCCCTGTACTGTGAGCTTGGATCTTGCAAATGATGAGCCTAAAAGTGAGTCTTTGTCAGTGGGATCCAGGGAGGGGTTCTGGGGCCTGGGATGGGAGGTTCCATCTGTGGGCACAGGGCCATTGAGGAAGTCCAGTGGACAAGCTGACTGAATCCCTTTATGAGAGGACAGTCTGAAATGGAATTAGTGGTGGAGATGGGAGTTATAGGATATGGGGCTTGGGGTGGTTAAGAAGTGTAAGGAAACAAACTACAACCTGGAAAAAAAATAGGAGAGGGCAAGTCAAACACTAAATATGGGCAAGCATGGGAAATCAGACACAAGAAGACATGTGGAGAGAAAAGGGATACTTCTAGATGAATCACATCAACCATCATTTTTGTTCTCCCATGTTTTATTATCAATATTTTTAAAATGTACAGAAAAGTCGAAGGAATTTCACAGTGAACACCCAGAAACCAAACACCTAGATTCCACAATGTATAATATATTGTACTTGGCGTTATCACATATCACTTCCCTGTCGCTCTAACCACATCCATCAACTTATTTTGCTGCATGGCAAAGTTAACTTCAGACAACAAACTTCTCCCTCAACACTTCAGAGTGCCCATCGTGAACTACAGTTCAGAATTTGTGTATGGCACTTTTTTCTTTTGAGGTCAAAGTTACATAAAATGAGATGCATAGATTTTAATCAAAACACCAGTGAGTTATGAAAAATTAATACACATGTGTAACCTAAACACCTTTCCAGATATACAACATTGCCATCACCTCAAGAAAGTTCCATATGATCCTTTCCAGTCAGTCTTTGCCCTTAGACCTGCCTCAGGCAACCACTGTTTTCTTTTTCTTACCACAGATTAGTTTAGCCTGTTCTAGAACTTTCTATACCTAGAACTATGCATTTCATACTTATTTGTATAAGGGTTCTTTCATTCAGCATAATGTCTTTAAGATTCATCCATGTCATTGTATCAGTAATTCATTCCTCTCTATTGCTGAGTGGATACATTCCATTGTATGACTTTACCACAGTTTTAAAAAAAAAATGCATTCACCTATTAATGGACACATGCTCTATTTTCAACTCGGAGGTATTATAAATAAAGATGCTATGAGAACATTCATATACAAGTTTCATGTGGACAAATGATTTCATTTCTCTTGGGGAAATACCACAGAATACAATTTTTTGGTATTAAGGTTGCTGTACAGTTTTATAAATAACTGCAAGATATTTTTCCAAAGTGGCTTCACCATTTCACACTTCCAGCAAAAATCTATGCAAGTTCCAGTTGTTCCCCAATCTTGCTAACATTTGGTGTTGTCAGTCTATTTAATTTTAGCCATTCTTTCAAATGTGTGGTGGTATCTCATTGTGATTTTAATTTGCAATTCCCTAATGACTAATGGTATTGAGTACATATTCATGTGTTTACTGGCCATTCACATATCTTAGTTTTCGAAAATTCTGTTCAAATCTTTTTGTCTATTGTAATTAGGTTATTTGTCTTTCTATATCCTGGATACCAGTCCTTTACCCGATACATGCTTTGTGAATATTTTCTCCTAGTACATAAGCTTATTTATTCCTTTTCTTAATGGTGTCTTTTAATAAGGTCTAGTTTATCAATTTTTTAATTATATGTTTGTTGTTCTCTGTGTCCTATCTACAAAATTTTCATCTACCCCTAGGTCATAGAGATATACTCTCGTGCTTTCGTCTAAAAGATTTATGGCTTAAGCTTTTACATAAGGTATGTGATCCTGTCCAAATTAATTTTTGTGTATGATTTGAGACAGGGATGAAGGCCTAGTTTTTTTTTTCTAGATATCCTGTTTCACAGCACCATTTATTTTTTATTTTTTAAGTTTATTTATTTATTTTGAGAAAGAGAGAAAGCATGAGCAGGGGAGGGACAGAGAGAGGAAAAGAGAGAAAATCCCAAGGAGGCTCTGCACTGACAGTGCCGATGTGGGGCTTGAACCCACAAAATCATGAGATCATGACCTGAGCCAAAGAGTCAGACACTTAGTCAACTGAGCCACCCAGGTGCCCCTACAGGGTTATTTATTGAAAAGACCACTTCCTCTATTGGGTTGTGTTGGTACTTTTGTCAAAAATCAAGTGACCGTTTAAGTGTAAGTCTGTTTCTGGGCTTTATATTTTTCTTCCATCGCTCTTTGTGTCAATCCTTGTGTTAATACCATATGGTCTGGATTACCCCAACCAGGTTCTGCACTGTTGGTGCAGAGCCGGATACGGGGCTCAATCTCACAAACCATGACATCATGATCTGAACTGAAATCAAGAGTCAGACGCTTAACAGACTGAGCCCCAGGGGCCCCTGACTTTTTTTTTTAAGTTTGCTTTAGATATCTATATCCTTTGCATTTAGAAATAAATTTTGGAATTAGCTTGTACATTTCTACAAAATGCCAGATGTGAATTGAATATTTTTTAGAATTCCATTCTAAATTAAAATCGATTTGTTAACATTTTAGTTATACTTCCCTTGCGTTACACTTTTTGTGGTTGTTCCAGGGATTACATTATACATCCTTCTATTTTCTTTGTCTACTTGGAGTTAACCTTTCACCTTTTCCTATAAAATATAGAACTCTTTCAGTCAATTTACCTCCCTTCCCATCTATGTGACTACAGTAGTCAGAGACATTATATCTACATACATTAATTTTTTAATGTTTATTTATTTTTGAGAAAGAGAAAGACAGAGATCAAGCTAGGGAGGGGCAGAGAGAAGGGGAGAGACACAGTATCTGAAGCAGGCTTCAGGCTCTGAGCTGTCAACACAGAGGCCAACGCATGGCTTGAATGCATGAGGTATGAGATCATGACCTGAGCCAGAGTCAGACGCTTAACCTACTGAGCCATCCAGGTGCTCCAATATACATATATTTTCACTGCTAGGAATTTACCCGAGGGATACAGGAGTGCTGATTCATAGGGGCACATGGACCCCAATGTTCATAGCAGCACTCTCAACAATAGCCAAAACATGGAAAGAGCCTAAGTGTCCATCAACTGATGAATGGACCAAGAAGATGTGGTTTATCTATACCATGGAATACTACATGGCAATGAGAAACAATGAAATCTGGCCATGTGTAGCAACATGGATAGAACTTGAGGGTGTCATGCTGAGCGAAATAAGTCAGGCAGAGAAGGTCAGATACCATATGTTTTCACTTACAAGTGGATCAGGAGAAACTTGATGGAGGACCATGGGGGAGGAGAAGGGGAAAAATAGTTGGGGAGAGGGAGGGAGGCAAACCATGAGAGACCCTTGAATACTGAGAACAAACTGAGGGCTAATGGGGATGGGTGGAGGGGAAGGGGGGTGATGGGCATGGAGGGGAGCACTCGCTGGGATGAGCACTGGGTGTTATATGGAAACCAACTTGATAATAAACTATGAAAGAAATAAAAATCTCAACTGATAATGTTATAGTCTTTGCTTTCAACAGTTATCTGTATTTTATATATACTAGGTATTCACCATTTAAGATACTTTTCCTTCCTGAGGAGTTTTCATCTGGAATCATTCCCTTCAGCCTGAATAATTCCCTTTCTCAATTTTTATAGTGCAGATTTGCTGGACACAAAGCCTCCTAGTATTTTTTTCTATGTACAACTATTTTCATTTCACTTTCATTCTTGAGGGATTTCTCTTGATATAGATTCTAGGTTAAGAGGTGTTTTGTTTTTTGTTTACTTTTTAGCACTCCACTTTTTTCTCCTGATTCCAACATCTGGATCGTTTCTAGATGATTTGAATCATTGTTCCCTTGTATAATGTCTCATTTTCTCCTTTCCTTTTATTTTTGTTTTTCATCAGTTTGACTGTGCTTTGCCTAGTCATGGATTTCTATGTATTTATCCCAGGATTCATTGAGATTCCTGAATCTGTAAATGTGTGTTTTTCACCCAATTTGGGATATTTTCAGCCATTATTTCTTCAGAAAGTTTTTTTCTGCTTTAGACTCTCTCTCCTTTCCTTCTAGAAGGTCAGTGGCACTGAGATGGGACTTTGATATTGCCCCACTGTTCCCTGAGGCTACCTATTAGTTTTGGGGTTTTTTTTCATTTTTTTTCTTTTTTCTTCAGATTTGTTCATTTCTATGGATATATCTTCAAGTTCACTGACTCCTTCTTTTGTCATCAACATTCTGCTGACAAGTCCATTTAGTATTTTTTTTTAAATTTTCAGGTATTGCACTTTTCAATTTTAAAATTGTCATGTTTCATTCTTATAGGTTTTATTTCTCCGTGGAGATTCCCAATATTTACATTAATTTTCAACATATTTTCCTTCATTGAGCACATTTACTTACAACATTAGTAAACAATATAGTTACAATAGCAGCATAAAATCCTTTGTCTGCTAATTCCGACATGAGTCATTTCAGATTCAGTCTTCATCAAATGTTTTTTTTCTTCAGAGAATGGGCCATAGTTTCCTGATACTTCATCTATCACATAAATTTTGGATCGTAACTTGGGCTTCATGAATATTATGTCATGGGAACTCTGGGAAATGTCATATTTTCTAGGAGGGTGTTGATATTTTTGTTTTAGGCAACTAAATGGGTTGGACTCAAAGTGTAATCTCTGACTCCTGAGTGGCAGCTTGATCTCAGATCAATTGTTTTATCCTTAACTGAACTTCTTGGAGTCCATTCTGCACCTCTAAACTTCAGAGGTCAATAAATATTTGGGAAGAATTTATAAACAGAATTCATACCTTCTCCTCTTTGTTGCTTTCCTTTCTGAGTCTTCCTTCATTTCCTAGTGGCTGTGGTTGCCCCAAATCCTATCCAGTAGTTACTTGATCCAGAAATATTGTCAGTTTTCTTTTTTTAGTTAGTCAGTTAGTTAGTTTATTTTGAGAGAGACAATGAAAGTGTGAGCTGGGGAGGGACAGAGAGAGAGAGGGACAGAGAGAGAGGGAGAGAGAGAATTCCAAGCAGGCTCCACACTGTCAGCGCAGATCCCGATGCAGTGCTAGAACCTATGAAACTGTGAGATCATGACCTGAGCTGAAATCACGAGTCAGAAGCTTAACCAACTGAGCCACCCAGGTGCCACAAGGAATATTGCCAGTTTTTTATCAGAGCGTTAGCTGCCTCCACATGGCAAGCAGTAGGGCCTGCCCTCAGCTAAGATACTGTGAAAAATGAAACTTACCTTTGCCATTCTCTTTGACCAAAGGTTGACTCCTCCACAGAATCTGTCTGCTTTCTGTTTCTTTTCAGTCTCTGGAAGGAGTTGTTTTTCAAGATTTTTCCAGAGTTTATATATTTTTTTACCTTCAAGAGGGTTGGTCCAATAGACGTTGTGTTGGCCATTATCAGAAGTAGAACCCAGTAGCTTCTTTTGAAGCTAATATTTTAAGTTACAAAAGTAATACATGACTATATTCTTTATTTCCCCTTATTAAAATTTCAAATCATATGAATGAGCAAGGTCTCTTTTGGCTGACATCATCTCACTCCTTTGCCCCAAGATGACCACCATTATCAGTTTGAAACCCATCCTTCCAGATCGTTTTCTATGAATAAAATACATATACCATAAAACCTTGGTTTCCGAGCATAAGTCACTCTGGAAACATGCTTGTAATCTAAAGCACTTGTATATCAGAGCGAATTTCAAGAATCATTGGCTCAATTGTGATCATGTGATGTTTGGCATTGTGTGCTACTTGTATTGCAAGACATCACTCATTTATCAAGTTAAAATTTATTATGAATGTTTCCTCATCTTGGGGAACAGTTGCAGAATGAGCTACTCAAAATCCAAGGTTTTACATACATATATACTGATAAAAAAATTTGAGGGGGCTTTACTTACGTAAATGAGATAGGTGATATAATATAGAAGTTAAAATGATAGGTTTTAAGTCAAATTGCCTGATTCAAACCCCTATTCTAGCACTTACCACATATGTGTCCTTAAAGAATTTTCTCATTTTATGCCTCTGTTTTATCATCTGTAAAATAGGAATAATGATATTGCCTACCTCACATGTGTGTTTGAAATGATGGCAATAGTCAATTAATATATATAAAAGACTCAAGACCATATTAAGCCCTCAATAAATGCTAGCCATCATTGTAATTCTATAAATCACTTTTCCCCCTTCTTAAGGTCTTGAATATATCTATATCCATATAATTTTTATCCTGCTGCATAATATTATACATTTTGGCTGAATCCAGATTCTTTTCCCTCTTTTACAAAGTACACCACAATGAATATCCTTTAACATGCCTCTTTTATGAACTTAGAGGAGCATTTCTCTAGGAATAAATACCTATAAGTACAATTTGCTGGGTAAAAATATATGTACACTTCAGTTTTGAATATAATTTGGAATAAAGCAAATGGTAATTGAGTGATACTCTAATTCTCTCAACACTGCTCTCATTGAGAGCAAGTATTTCCAATTTGGAAAAAGAGGGGTATAAATGTAGGGTAAAAGAGGTTAACAAAATCTCATATCATCCTGAGTATGAACTAGAATGCTCAGTATACACTGATGGGGTATTCTACTTAAACAAAAGACACAGTAATTAGTCCAGTAGTAAGAAACATTTTTAGTGCTCAGATGGTGGTTTTGAAATAACATTTTTGTGTGGAAAATAGGGCTTCTTGGAGAGACAGCTTTAAAAGTGCTTTCAGTGGCCTGCAAGGCCCTGCATGATCTGGCCTCAACATAGTCCTTAGCACCCACAGTACCTGCCACATCTCTCACTTTGCTCCTGTCACACCAATTATTCCATTTAATCTGGCAAATCACTTCTTAGCAATCCTGATCACACTTACACTTTTAATTTTTATATTTCCATATACAGTAAAACCTTAGATTGCTAGTAACTTGTTCTGCAAGTGTTCCACAAGACGAACAAACATTTCTAATAATTTTTAAAAAATTTTTTATTAATTTTTTTGAAAGACAGAACACAAGTGGGGTAGGGAAGAGAGCAAGGGAGACACAGAATGGGAAACAGTCTCCAGGCTCTGAATTGTCAGCATAGAGCCCAACAAGGGGTTGA
>NW_027527804.1:70696-92223 GCF_008692635.1 Crocuta crocuta
CCAACAGGGGCTTGAACTCGCGAGCCATGAGATCAAGACCTGAGCCAAAGTCCAATGTTTAATCTACTGAGCCACCCAGGCACCCCCAAATTTTAACTTGATCAACAAGCGATGTCTTGCAATACGAGTAGTATGTGACATCACATGATCACAAATGACCCAAAGGTTCTCTCTCACTCTCTGCAGGATTGTGGGTGGTTGTCTCCCATGCTTGGATACTCGGTCTTAGGCTGTGGTGTTTGGCAGAAATCCATAATCTTTCAGAATGTTGGAAAATGCTTACAACTGGCACTAGTGTATTTTTGTCACTTCAAAGCCCCTGTGCAAAGTCCTTTGCTTTTCCATACAAGAAGAAGGTTAGGAACGCTTTGCTTCATTCTAGGTCAGGCTGCCTACAGATATAGACCCTTTCCTCTGCTGACTTTTTGCCAGTTACATTAAATACAGTATATGACAAGAGTTTATTAATACTGTTCTGTAGTCAACATCTGTGGGAGCATATATAATGGCCCATGCAGAAACAGATTCCACTGAGCCAATAGATAGCAATGATTCTGTTAGTGACAGTGAAAGTCGTCCTACACAATACCCCTCCTCTCTCTTGTCTCTCTCACACAGGCCATGAAGGTTTTCAAGGTAAGTGCAGGTTAATTTGTTTATTTCTCTTTATATTTCATATTTTCTTTATTATGTTGTATTCTATTACAGCACTGTAATCATTTTATATGAATATTTTTGGGTTGTGGAATGAATCATCTGAGTTTCCATTATTTCTTATGGGGAAATTTGCTTTGGATTACAAGCATGTTTCCAGAACGAATTATGCTTTCAAATCAAGGTTTTACTATAGATATAGATATAGTTTGTGTGCACATGCATACTGATACAACACATAACGTACTGTGTAAGTCAAGTACTGATGAAATAATTCTGTGTTAACAAGCTATCCCAAATCTCAGTGGCTTAAAACAACAATTATTTATTGTCAATCACAAATCTTTGGGTTGACTGTGGGTTGGCTCCAACCACAGCTTGGATCTGATTCTCCTCCATTTGCCTCTCATCTTCTCTGTACCAGTGGGTTAACGGGGACATATCCTTCTCAAGCCTATGGCAGAAGCACAAGAAAGCAAGCCTGACTGTACAAGGGCATTTCCAAGCCTTTGCTCACACTCCCTCCACCAACACTCCACTTGCTAAGGCAAGTCTCATGCTAAAAAATCAACATTAATGGGCTAATATAAACTAATAATATGCTCTGTCTCTAGTAGGAGAAACTACAGTTACTTGGTAGAAAAAGTACAGATAGAGGGATGGTGCAAATTCAAAGACAATACTGACTTTAACACACTAATTGTGTTTATTGTTTATTTTCTGTTTTCCTTGATCGGAATAAGTTCCATAAAGGCATGTTTTGTTCATTGATATGTTCCAAGTACCTAGAACAGTACCTGACCCCTAATAAGTGCTCAAGAAACACTTATCTTTTTAATGGTTATTTATTTTTTTGGGGGGGGAGAAGAGTGGAAGCAGCAGAGGAACAGAGAGTGAGGGAGAGAAAGAGAAAATCCCAAGCAAGCTCCTCATTGTCAGTGCAGAACCCAAGGCAGGACTGGAACTCACGACCGCGAGATCATGACCTGAGTCAAAATCAACAGTAGGACACTCAACCAACTGAGCTGCCCAGGCACCCCAGCAAACACTTCTTGAATTAATATGTGAATGAACCAATCCTATTGGAATACCTTCTTTCTTGTTTCCATAACACCTGGTGTAGACCTCTCAGGGGATACTCAATGGATCTGCCTTGAATGTGGCTTCTTCAGAGGATACTATGGGACAGTGTTATCTACTAGTACACCCACACTCCCAGCAGCAAGGGGGAAAGTGCAGAGACCTCACTCCGCAGCCTGCTACTCTGAACTTTGAGAAGGCACAGTATCTTGGGTGTGCATGGCCCTGCTGCTCTACCACATATGCAGCATTCTTACGATGACAAGTGAAAAGCAAAGGGCCTTTGTGACTCAAAAAGAACAACTGCAATCAGGGTATAGAATCAAAGAAATGAGAAATGCAGATGGGCTCTTTCTATCCCCAAGCAAAAATTATCTGGGCCTTCTCATCTCTTCCAGGTCCTGTGTTACACTAGCTGTCACACTGGCAAAGGTCTGGAAAAATTCCTCTAGATATTAGTGATTGATGATGGCATATTATCTTACTTTATTTGCAGATGAACGGGACAGAGTTTTAAACCTACATATCTAGAAGGTGGGAAGGAAGCTAGATGGGGACAAATGACTCTTCTAGTGCTCCTTTAATCATCTATCAGGGTACCTGGACAATAATAATTTTACAGACACATGTGTGTATGTGTGTGCATGTGCACGCGTGCGCACACACACACATACACACACACACACACATAGATTGCTGAGCCCCAACTACAGAGATTCAGACTTACTTGGTCTGAGCATTAAGAGTTTAAAAAAGAAAAGCTCCCCCAGGTCATTGTAACATGTGGCAAAGCATGAGAACCACTGCATGTGGCTTGACACATTTGTCACAAACTAGTAAACACCTGATGGATGGTGATGCTAAGAAATTTCTCTCTACTGGATCTTTCCTAACAGCATAAAACCACGTTACTTCTCTTTAAGGTGAAAACCTCTTCTTGACTCCACTTCCCCCTCTGTTTTTCTTTCTTATTCCTCTCATAGGACAACTCTTAGAAAGGATTTTCTGAATAATCCTTGTAAGTTCCCCATTTCCATCTTCCTACCTCTCTTGAACCCCCTCTAATCAGGTGTTGGGTTTTACCACTTCTCCCAAACTGCTCTTTTCAAGGTCACCAGTGACATCCACATGATTAAATCTAAGCATCAATTCTAAGTCCTCACCCCATTTGACCCATATGCATCCATTTTCACAGCTGATAACCCACCCCTCCTTGAAGTACTTTCTTCACTTGGGGTCACTCCCTTCTTTAGCTTCTTACCACTGTACGGCCACTTCTTCTCAGTTTACAACTGTACAGCCACTTCTCAGTCTCCCTTGTTGATTTCTCCTTGTCCTCCTGTCCTCTAAATGTTAGAGTGCCCAAGGCTCAGTGCTAGTACCTCTTCTTCTATCCACATTCATTCCTTAAAGGAATGACCTATTCAGGGTCTTAATTTTATACTTAAGTTTTACGTACTATCAATACAGTGATGACTCCAAGTACCTATTTGATATCACACTTAGAAGTCTGTTAGGTATTTTAAACTTTAACATGTCCAAAACTCAGCTCCTGATCTTCTTCCCCCAAAACTGTTTCTACTGCTATCCTTCCCATCTCATTAAACAGCAACTCTTTATTTTTTTGCTAAGATCCAAAGCCTTGAAGTTATACTTTATATATGATCTATCAGAAAATAATGTCAACTCTACCTTCAAAGCTCACTGGGAATCTGACCAGTTCTCAACCCTCTGCTGCCATGGAGAAAGTCACCATCATATCTTGAGTGGATGGTTGTAATAAGGCTTCTAACTGATGTTCATACTTCTGTTTCAGCCACCTTAAGTCTATTCTCAAAGTAGCAACCAGAGTGATGGTATTAAAATGCAAGTTAGATGGCACTCCCCTGATCGAAATCCTTCAACAACTCACCATCTCCCTGAGAGTTAAAACCAACATCCCAACTGTGACCTTCAAAACCCTACCTGATCTGGCCCTGTTCCCTCTCTGGCCCCATCTCCTTACCACTGTCGTCCTTAATCTAGCCCCTCCAGCCACATTGGTATCCTTGCTGTTTTTTGACCACACCAGGCACTGTCCCACCTTAAGGCCTTTGAACTTGCTGTTTCTTCTGCTTGGAACACTTCTTTCCCAGATATCCACATGGCTTACTTCCTTGGCCCCTTCTCAGTGAGGTCACCCTATTCCAGAATTGCAAATTCCACTCCCACCTCCATCATATACATGTGATGTATATGACGCTTGATCTTCCTACCTTCCTCTGCTTGATCTAACATAGTATATATCACAATATAACATATTATACATTTTGCTTATTTATTTTATCTATTACCTTTCTTTACTACCCCCAACCCAAATAAGGGCAATTTTTGTCCATTCTTTTCTATTTTGTTAGCTAATTTTCCCCCGAGCCTACAACAATGTTTGGCACATAGTTAGTGCCTAATAAATACTTGTGGAAAGGAGGAATGAATGAAAATAGAGGCTGAGTTCTTTATTTGTAACATTTGATCATTAGTGAATGAACTAGCTCAAACCTGGATCTTACTGTAGTTTGGAATCAAGGCAGTTATCAGAGTGGTTAAAGGCCCAGGTGCTGGAGTGTGACAGTCTGCACTTACAAGCTGTATGACTTTAGGAGAATACTTAACTTTCTTGAACCTCAGTTTCTAATAAGGACACATACACCTCAACTGACACAATTCACTGAAGTGATCAGTTAATCTGCAAAATGGGTCAAAGTATGCTTTGCCTGATTACATATATATGAGGTATCTAAAATAGTTAAATCCATAGAAGCAGAGTGTAGAATGGTTGACGAGGACAGAGGATAAGGAATCAGTGGGTGTAATGTTTCAGTAATGCAAGATGAATACATTCTAGAAATCTGCTTACAACATCGTGTATAGTATAATACTATAGTTAACAGTATTGCTATTACACACTTAAAAATATGTTAAGAAGGTAGATCTCATTCTAAGGGTTCCTGCCACAATAAAGTTAAAAAATTAAAATTAAAAAACAAAGACCCAACTAAAAAAAAAAAACCAAAATGAATAGCCTTGTAACTGTGAAATAAATTGATTTCTTAACTAAAACTTCTCTATCGCACACAAAACACATACTTTGCAAGCATGATGAAACCAAATAGCAAAGGAAGTTCAAAACCATCAAGACTATGGGACTTAACTTGGATGCCAGGTTGAAGGAACATCTGTCTTAACTGCAACTAGGTATGCTGACTGATTGATCAAAAGCCAAGCTCTCTGAGTTTATATGTGAAGTAGTGAACAATGCAGGAACTTTACCCATGATCTGGATTCAGATGTTAGCTTCATCATTATATGACCTTGATTTAGTTAGACTTAACCCCTTTGAGACTTAATTTCCTCATCTGTAAAATGGGGATAAAAACAGCACCTTGTCGGGTCTCCTGAGTGGCTCAGTTGGTTGAGCATCTGACTTTGGCTCAGGTCATGATCTCATAGTTCTTGAGTTCAAGCCCCGCGTCCGGCTCTGTGCTGACAGCTCAGAGCCTAGGGCCTGCCTTGGATTCTGTGTCTTCCTCTCTCTTTCTTTCACTCTCTCTCTGCCCCTCCCCCACTTGCACTCTGTCTCTCTCTCCCTCTCAAAAATAAATAAATATTTTAAAAATTGAAAAAAAACAGCACCTTGCTCATAAGGTTTTTGTGAGGAGTAAATGAGATAAAGCACACTTAGCTCAATGTATGGCACATATTACTATTATAGTTATTATTATTTANTAAGAGGCCAATGCAGGGCTCGATCCATGACCCTGAGATCATGACCCGAGCTGAAATCAAGAGTTGGACGTGCAACTGACTGAACCACCTAGGTGCCCCTTTTATTCATTTTATTTGGGGTTTTAAGGAACTCTAAAGCCTAATAAATATTAGATGCTGCATAAATGTTAATGTAGTATATTAATGCATTTGAATCTGAATCAGGTACATCTGCTCATTTACATGTACCTAGAGCCCATCCACAGATTGTTTTTTTTTGCACTTATGAACTGTGACAAAGACACCAAATGCACCTTTCAGGAGCATCAAAGGGCAGGCAAGTGGTGAGAATCATATGATTAGCATTTTTATTTATGCTTCCAAAGCAGCTGAAACATGAATGAAATCTTTAACATTTCAGGGGAAGAAATAAGGCCAAAAATGTACAGAGAATGATTAAATGGGTTTTTTTTGGGGGGGGTAATTAGAATATTTTAAATTCGACTGAAATTTATATGACATCACATATACATTGGAAATGGAAAAGGGGTAGTAAGTAGAGTCCATTTTCAGTGGGATTCTTAAAAAAATTAATGTTTATTTTTGAGAAAGAGAGAGAAAGAGAGCACAAGTAGGGGAGGGGCAGAGAGAGAGAGAGAGACAGACAGACAGACAGACAGAATCCAAAGCAGGCTCCAGGCTCTGAGCTAACTGTCAGCACAGACCTGAGCTGAAGTCAGACGCTTAACTGACTGAAGCCCCTTTTTCCAGTGGGAATTCTTAGTGACCTAGTCTCCTTGATGTGTTAATATCCAACTGGTACACAAATGCAAAAATTGATATAAAATCGCTCCTGAGGCTGCCCTTATGATGCTGGAACAGCTAGGATACCCAGGCAATGCAATGAAAAAGTCACTTAGAACTCTGCTTGGTTACACAGTGAATACATCTGGTTGGTTTAATTTTTCACTTTTAATCGGGTTCCTCGGGTGACAGGCAGAGAAAGCCCAAATTTCCATCTTTTTCTTTTCATTTTTTTTAATCTGATACCACGCTTTTAGAAATGGAAACATCTGAGCCTCAATAGGTCACAATCAGTTTGTCGTTGAAGCACAAAGAACACAGAAACCTGGAGACATTTTGAATGAAACCAAGAACGCCAAGCTTCAGCTTTGAGAATGGTTCTTCATGGATCATCTTACTCTGATTTTCACATAAACACATTCTTATTTTTATTAAGTAAGTGTACCTTGCAGATGAGTAGCTTTTTGTCTACTTTTCCCCCAAGGGACATTATCTCATTTGCTTCTTCAAGCAACTCCTTGAGATGAATAAAGTAACTTTGCCTTCATTTTCAAGATAAGAAAACAGAGGCAGAGAACTGGTTAGTGATCTTGTTTAAACCAGACCCTAATTTCTCACTGCAGGTCTGAAACTTTCACTGAACCTCAGTGCCTCCTGATGCCCTCGCTGCTTTACACATTTTCGTGAACCTGTCCACCATGACGATCCTCGTGAAAAGAAAAAGTTCTCCTGACAAAACTATACAAAATTATTTGAATCTTTTAAAAGCCTCCTTAAATTAAAATGTATTCTTCTTCCCAGCCTCCCACCATCTTCCCTTCTGTATTATCATGGCCTCCAAACCTTGTAAAGCAACTGCAAAATGTAATAAGTAATTGGCTTTAGGCATTAAGGGCCTTTTCTCAAATGTGTAGGTTCTTCCCATTTAAAGGATAATTTCTTTTTTGTTGTTGTTGTTGTTGTTTTTAAATTTTTAATGGTTTATTTATTTCTGAGACAGAGAGACAGTATGAACAGGGTAGAGTCAGAGAGAGACGGAGACACAGAATCCGAAGCAGACTCCAGGCCCTGAGCTAGCTGTCAGCACAGAGCCCGATGCAGGGCTCGAACCCATGAACCGTGAGATCATGACCTGAGCCGAAGTCGGACGCTCAACCAACTGAGCCACCCAGGTTCCCCAAAGGATAATTTCTTAAATACAATGTTGTATCCTGGGTGGAAGCCTGGGATGGAAAAAGGATGTTAGAAAAACTGGTGAGACCTGAATAAATCCTAAAGGTTAGTTAATAGTACTGCATCAGAGGCTCCTGGGTGGCTCAGTCGGTTAAGCATCCAACTCTTGATCTTGGCTCAGGTCTTGATCTCAAGGTTGTGAGTTCAGGCCCCATGTTGGGCTCTGTGCTAGGTGTGAAGCCTACTTTACAAAAAATAGGAGGGAACCTGGGTGGCTCAGTTGGTGGGGTGTCTGACTCTTGATTTTGGCTCAGGTCATGGTCTCAAGGTCATGGAATAGAGCCCTGCATCAGGCTCTGTGCTGAGCATGGAGTCTGCTTAAAATTCTCTTTTTCTCTCTCTGTCCCTCTCCTCTCTTCTCCTCTCCTCTCCTCTCCTCTCCTCTCCTCTCCTNGACATTAATGTTAGGGGAAACTGGGTGAAGTATATATGGGAACTTTCCTTATTGTCTTTGCAACTTTTCTGGAAATATGAAATTATTCCTAAATGAAAACCATATTAAAATGTAATTGTAAGGTATAGTAACTTTGAAATTAACCTGTATTATATTTCACCTAAAACTATAGATAGATAGATAGATAGATAGATAGATAGATAGATAGATAGATAGATATAATTATCAGTACAGTATTTTACTTTCCCTTCTACTTTTCCCTTCCAGTTTGTGTAACTCCCTTGTTGTTAGGCAGCGGAGGAGGTGAATCAAGAAAAAAAATAGCATCCCAAAATAATTTTCAATGTCACTTTCTCCTTTGAAATGCCTATCCAACTTCCAGCAAATGCTTCTTTGGGCTGTAAGCACATTGCATCACTGTGAAGAGTGAGGTTTGTATTGACACTGCAAGTTAAAGGAGTGGAAAGCTGCCTACTGACTCAGGAAGAGAAATAGTGAGTATCACATGCCCCACCACCTGCCAACAGGCTGCCTGATCTTTTCTCTAAATCAAAGTTCATAAGACATACACTGACAGATTGAAAGGAGAGAAGATTCTTAAAGTAAACCCCATCTTTAATTTTGTAAACCATATAAACCACCTTCTTTCTTCTTACAAACACACTTCACACTCAGTAAAATTCTTCATTTCCAGCATTTTGCTTCTAAATGGCACTTGTCAGTATCATGAGGTACCAAGTTGTGACAGAGAAAGGGAAATATGTTAAGAAATCTAGATTGGAATTGTGTTGGCACTAATGGTGGTGTAACTTTAGCAAAGTCAATGTTCTTTAGTAAATGGGGAGATTATCTAAAACATGACTAGAGGAATACTAATAGTAATGTTGAGCCAGGAATCACATTCTTTCTTAAACTTTCTCCACCCCACCTATCCTGTCTTCTGAGCAAAACTATCAGGAGAAAGAAGAAGAGAAAAGAGGCCAAGTGGTATACTGTGTCTTCACTGTAGAGACAATGTTCCTGCAAAACAAGTCATTTGAGATACTCTTTGTGTGTGTGTGTGTGTGTGTGTGTGTGTGTGTGTGTGTGTGTGAGAGAGAGAGAGAGAGAGAGAGAGAGAGTCTTAAGCAGGCTCCCTGCCCAGCATTGAATCCAACATGAGCCTCAATCTCACCACCATGAGATCATGATTTGAGCCGAAATGAGAGTTGGATGCTTAACTGCTGAACCACCCAGGAGCCCCACTCTTTTTTTCTTAAAGTGAAATTATAAGCATTTGTATTTATTGTGAATACAGATATATTTGGATTTACTTCTAACATTGTTTTGCAATTTTTCTTTTTTTAAAGCTTTTATTTAAATTTTAGTTGGTTAACATACAGTGTAATATTAGTTTCAAGTGTACAATATAGTGATTTAATACAACTTCCATACAACACCTGGTGCTAATCACAAGTACCCTCCCTGATCCCCATCTCCCTACCCACCTTCCTTCTGGTAACCATCATTTAGTTCTCTATAGTTAAGAGTCAGTTTCTTGGTTTGCTTCTCTCTCTTTTTCTTCCCTTTGCTCATTTATTTTGTTTCTTAAATTCCATGTAGGAGTGAAATCATATGGTATTTGTCTTTCTCTGACTGACTGATTTTGCTTGGCATAATACTCTCTAGCTCCATCCATGTTGTTGCAAATGGCAAGATTTCATTCATTTTTATGGCTGAGTAATATTCCACTGCATATATATACCACATTTGTTTATACATCTATCAGTTGATGGACACTTGAGCTGTTTGCATAATTTGGTTATTGTAGACAATGTTGCTATAAACATGAGGGTGCATATATCCTTTTGAATTAGTATTTTTGTATTCCTTTGGATAAATACCTAGTAGTGCATTTGCTGGATTATAGGGTAGTTCTATTTTTAACTTTTTGAGAAACCACCACACTGTTTTCCACAGTGGCTGCACCAGTTTACATTCAGTACCTGGGTTCAGCCACAGGGAGCCATCCTTACCTTCCCTTCCTCCTCAAACAGCTTCTTTTGACCAATGAGTGTCATGCTTAGTGTTTGATTAGTTAAAAGCCTTTGAGTTTGTATTTGTGTAATTCTTGATATATTAACCAACGTGTGTATTCCTTCTGGTCATTTCTTTTTATTCCATTACCCTTCCTCCATTCAGGCTGATTCATTCAGAATCAGCAACCATTGCCTCAGAGTAGGGACATCACAGGATAAGTGATGGGAAAAAGAACAAAAGGAGTCAATTGTTGGCTTTTAGAGTTCAAATACCCATCAGTATGAACCAGGATGAGTAAGCTCATACTGATATCTTCGCAGGATAGAATATTGTACAGCCATCAAAATGAATGATCTAGGGGTGCTTGGGTGGCTCAGTCAGTTAAGCGTCCAACTCGTGATTTCATGATTTCAGTTCAGGTCATGATCTCACGGTCTGAGTTCAAGACTCACGTCAGGCTCTGTGCTGAACAGTGTAGAGGGTGCTTCAGATTCTCTCTCCCTCTCTTTGCCCCTTCCTTGTGTATGCATGCACATGTGCTCACACCCTCTCTCTCACACAGAATAAATAAACTTAAAAAATGATCTAGAGTTACACACAAGATGAAATTAACAATATGATACCAGTTGAAAATAAAAATGAAGTCCTGAAAGACTTTCATAAGACATGATATCCCTTTAGTAACATTAAAAACGATCATGATTTTGGAGGGCCTGGGTGGCTCAGTCACTTAATTGTTCGACTTCGGCTCAGGTCATGATCTCATGGTTCGTGGGTATGAGTCCCTCATCGGGCTCTGTGCTGACAGCTGGGAGCCTGGATCCTGCTTCAGGTTCTGTGTCTCCCTCTCTTTTTGCTCCTCCCGCAGCTTATACTCTGCCTCTCAAAAATAAATAAGCATTAAACATTTTTTAAAAAACATGATTTTAAAAATTATGCTTTGTAAGCTATGTAGATGTAATAAAATGCTATAAGAAGAAAGCAAGAGAATGATAAACATAGGGCTCGGGGTAATGGTTACATCAGGTAGGGGAGCAAAGAGAGGGAGGGGTATGATGGGGGTAGGTCATTGTTAAGCTTCTAACTTTCTAGCTTATGTTTTGAATGGGTTGCTTTGCATGTCTATTACAATTATGAAAAATAAATAACTAGTTAATTCAAAGGGCATCATGTGAGGACTGATGATGAGGGTGTATCTTGAAACAAGGATTATGACGAATCCATTCCTTCCAATTGGAGGAGCCAGAGAGTCAGCAAAGAAACTGGTAGTGAGTCAGCATAGGGTGCCCTGAGTGGAGGTTCACTAAGAGGAGTTCTGGGAACAGGAGGAACTGTGGGCTTTCCAACTAGTTTAGCAAACCCAAGAGGAGACTGCTCCTGTGGGCTTGGGAAGGACACAGAAGTAACTACCCACAGCCCAGAGGTATGTGGGATCAGAAGAAATGTCTATAGATGAGCCTGAAACAACCCCACTGAATTTCCTACAGCCCCAAAGGGACAAAGAGAAAAAAAAATTCCTGTGACCCATGGGTCCAAGGAGCATGGAAATTAAGAGAGAGCTGGACATGGAGGAGGTCCATGGCAGAGAAGGAAGGACAATGAAACAGTAACCTGCTTGAATCCACCACCAAGGACCAGACAAAAGGCATCACATGCAAACTGATGCCAGTATCTCTCCACACCGATCCCACATCCACAAGTCTCCAACCTCATTTTTGCCAAACTCTGGAAGCTCCTCAGAACTTAGATAGAACTTAAGAGAAAGGAGGCAGGGCCCACAATGATTAACGGGACCAGAAGTGCCTAAGATTGAGAGTCTATCAAGGGCCTGAAGGAAGACTTGATATAGAAATGAGGTTTTGTTGTGGAAAATTTAAGAATATTTCTCAAACAACTGAGTTTGTGGCCTAAGATATGCAACCCCTGCCTGTATAAGCTGTCAGGTCAATCCCTATGGCTCTCTGGGAACATGAGAGAGATATGGGGGCAAATCATACAGAGTAGCCTTGCCTTTGTGCCATAACTGGCTGCGTGAATTTGGGCAAATCCCTGGGCCTCTGTCTCATTTATATAAAACAAGGGTGGTGACTAGTTCCTAGGTCAAGCTCTCACCTTGCCAGTAACTCACTGTGTGACCTTGGACATGTCTTTTTCCTTCTCTGGGTCTCTGGTTCCTCATCCATAGTGCAAGGGATATAGATGAATTCTCACCTTCCTTTTAAACTTCAAGCACCTATAACTGAACTTTCACATGGGCTTCTTTAGACTTCTGATGTGCCAGATGCAATGAATATTCTCTGGTTTCACTGACTATTAATATGAAGATAATATTTACTTTCTTCTAAAACGTTTACAGCCAGAGTGGGTTTATAGAGGGTCATTTATCCAAATCTATAGCCTGTCACTTAGGTGGCCAGAAACAGCTCAGATGTTAATATTTGACCATAAATAACCAGCGGGATTCCTCCACAGAGCTAAATATAGTCCATTTTTGTTATTTTTCTAAATATTATTGGCTTGGCTGTCTCTGCTTGAGAACGGTTTCTAGGGTCATGAATACAATCAGACGGCCCTCCTCTTCTAAAGCAACCTCTAAAGCGGGAAGTTGGGTCTATTTATTTTTCTTAGGAGTCTGTGTATTCTTTTTGGCCCCTTGCCTATTTTATTTATTTGCCTGTGAAACACCATGAAGATGGGGAGGTGGGGAAAATGGAACATGGTGGGCACAGATCTGGTGAGCTAGGAATCTGGGGACAGGGAAGCCAGGAAATTGATGATCAGGGGAGATGGGGAAAAGGAAAAGAGAGGCAGTGGTGCAATCGTGAACACACTGACACACAGATGGGTGGCGTAGTGACGGTTAAGAGCACAGGACTTAGATTCAGACAGACATGGGTCTGAGTCTTTAGTTACAGGCTGTGTGAGCTTCCTGGCTTGTAAAGGATTGGATGATAGTAATAGTGCCTGCCTCATACGGCAGTTCTGAGGCCTTAAACAAAAGAATGCACATAAACATACTTAGCATTACGCCCAACACACAGTGAGTACCTAATAGATCATAGTGGCCTGATTATTAAAAATAATCACAATTCCACAGAATTCTAAAACTGAAAGGGACCCCTGAGATCATTTAACTCAGTCCCTTGGTTGCGTAGATGAAGATGTCAGGGTCTGAGAACACACAGGTAGCTGAAAGCACCAGGACTAGGATGTGGTCTCCTAAAGTCTATTTCTGTGTCTTTTTTATTTAAAGTTTATTTATTTATTTTTGAGAGAGAGACAGAGAGAGAGAGCATGCAGGAGGAGCAGAGAGAGATGGAGAGAGAGAGAGAGAAAGAAAGAGAGAGAGAGAGAGAGAGAGAGAGAATCCCAAGCAGACTCTGCACTGTCAGCCTGACACAGGGCTCAAACTTATGGACCGTGAGATCATGACCTGAGTGGAAACCAAGAGGTTAACCAGACTGAGCATCTCAGGCACCCCTGCCTAAACTCTATTTCCAAGGTCTCTCACCCATGGCACAGGCTTACATAACTTGCGAAAACTGTCATGAGGCTCACTTTGGTCTTTTGTGTCCCGCCACCCTCCTTTCCCTACTCTGGTCCAAGTACAAAAAGCTTGGGTAGTTTCCGGTCCCTCTGAACCAACCTATCCCTAGGGAAGCACATGGCCAAAAAGAGTGGCAACAGCAGCTTCCTCAGCATCTGGAGCTACCTTCTTCTGTGCACACTTCCTGCTCACCCACTTGGTGCTGGCCCTTTGTACTAGACGCCTTGCTGTCTACCCAGGGAGCCTGCGGCAGTGGCGGTGCTCATGGCTTCAGGGCTGCCTTTAGGGGTGAAACAGATTGTTGTTGTTGTCTTTAATGTTTACTTATTTATTTTGAGATGGGGGGGTAGAGAGAGAGAGGGGGAGAGAGAGAATCCCAAGCAGGTTCTGCACTGTCGGCACAGAGCCTGACACGGGGATTGAACCCATTACCTGTGAGATCATGACTTGAGCAGAAATCAAAAGTGAGATGTTTAACTGACTGAGCCATTCAGGTGCCACAGAATAGATTGCTGTTTTTCTCATGAAGATCACTTGGTGCCTTTTCTGTAAGTTTCTTCTTACCACCATCTGCAATGAAGATACCATCTCTTGATGTACTTAGGGTGATATTCTAAATGGTTAGTTTCTGGTCCAGCATGGGCAAATGACCAACTGGAGAAGATGCCAGAAGACCACGTGCGCTGGGTATGGAATGCCTTCTGCTATACCAGCCATTAACCCTTTAGTTGTGGATTGCATGAAGAGTCCAAGTGTCGTAGGGGAGGAGCAGGAGCCATAGAGGCTGCTGAGGATACTTGGGGAAGCCTGGGACAGCAGCAATTTATACAGTGGCAAGGATATATTTCAATGCTTTAACAATGGTACAACTGCACCTGAACCATCTGCTGAATGTCAGCCTGGGTGTACTCAGGTAGGGCTTTAGGCCTGGGGCTCACAAAGGTCACCAGCCAGAGCTGGGTCTGCCACTCTAGAAGCTCACGTGTTAGACCACTGCCCACGCCAGGATTCAAAGACAGCTGGGCAGAAGCGTGAAACCCCATCTGCTGGCAAGCGAGCAATTTACAGCAATGTGGTCCTTGTTCCCAAGGTTGAGAAGGCTCCTCGCTGCCACTACCTTGGCCTTCAAGGGTTTCAACTTGCAAACAAGTCAGGAGACATTAAAAATTTACACACTTTGCTCACCACTTTTGAGACGGAATGTCCTTTTTGTAAGGGATTGATCCAGGACTGTTTTGAATGGGAGCCAAAGGGAAAGATGATGCTCTGTGGACACCAATATATTTTTTCAACCCTGATGATTTACCATGTAATTACTCTCTTTCTTATCTTCCGTGCTGAGGTGTTTCAAGAAACTGCAGAAGCCCTGGATCTCAAAATGACTCTCCAAAGGCATATTTAGTCCATGTTGTTTAAAAAAAAAAAAAAAAANAATTAATCCCAAGAACTACTATTATGGGATTGGCTGATTACATAGGTAGCTAAGACCCACTAACTACCATTTTCCCTGCTGGACTCAAAAATGGCATTTTTGTTCTGTACAAAGAAGTAGTAACAGCAGCACAGCCCTGTCCACAGAAGGAACTCCTCTTTATGTGTAGCATAAATCGGGGTGCAGGATAGAGTCCCCGAGTGTGTTCTGGCCTGATGGCTTCCCCCACCTCGAACACACCTTGCTGTACTGTGCCACAATTAATCAAGCTTTCTAGGTTTTAGTTAATTTCAGGACCCCAATAAATTGGTTTGTACTGGCATTAGTCCAGCCCTGCTAATTTCACAGCCGTGTGCTTGGAAACTGCTACAAGTTTGCACAGGACTTAGCAAGCAGGGAGCCGGGCCAGAAAGCATAAAAGAAACTCTTGTTTGGTTTAAGTTCCATTAATATTGGGGAAAGCTGAACTCTAAGTGACAGAAAAACATGGCTGAGCACATGGACTTTGTAGCTAGGAGTAGGTTTCTCTGTGTTCTTTACGCCCTCCTCCCACTCATGGTGGATTTGAAAACAATAAAATGAAATAAACCCAAACCTTAGTTTGACATTTCTCTTTGTCTGATTGTTCTCAATTTTTTGTCTCTGATTTCACAAGAGTCCCTTTAGGAATAAGCACTGGAGCCCATAATCTAGTAAAAGGTTCATTTGGGTTTAGGCTTTTTATTTTTAAAGATATGATTCTTGGAGATTTTTTTTTTATTACAGCTGGTTTTTATGACTGAAAGGTTACCAGGAAAATGCAAAAGCAGCCAGAGGAAGGGTTCCTAATGAGAACAGACATTTAGGGCTGCTTGTGTAAATTAGCTCCTATGGAGAATAACCCTGATTACTGAATCTTTCGGCTTCCAGAGGCTCAGCGATGTCTCTCTGGCACTTGGGTTGTAGAATGTCCTACAGCCAGAGAAACACAGGTTGGAAGGAGCCAAGAGGCTGAATGAATAGGCACATAGAATATGATTTGACAAAGATGGCTCGAGCTTGAAGGAATCAGACATTATGGAGTTCCACTCTCACATTTTACAGATGGGAAAACCGAGGTCCAGAAGAGGCAGGAGGTTGGGATATAAGCCATCCAATGCAGAGACAGGACGAAAGCCAAGAGTCCTAATTCTCAGTTCCAGAATCAGTCCAGGTCCTGATGCTGCTTCTCTTGTGTCAAGAACATAATATTTTTTCTAATATGAAAAGGGGAAAGGAAGATGTGGACACTTGTTTACAGAGCCAACGTGAGGGTGGCTCTTGAGGTTTTCAGACTGCCTTGGCAAAACTCTCTAGACATGCAGATTCCTTGCTAGGTTTTAAAATCATCCAGGGGCGCCAGGGTGGCTCAGTTGGTTGGGCGTCCAACTTGGGCTCAGGTCATGATCTCCTGGTTCGTGGTTTTGAGCCTTGCATGGGGCTCTGTGCTGACAACCCAGAACCCTCAGATTCTGTGTCTCCCTCTCTCTCTCTCTGTCCCTACTGACCCTCTCTCAAATAAATAAACATTAAAAAATTTAAATCATCTAAACACAGGGCAAACTGGAGATGAATGATTGACTCTGTCTATATGACGCCTAAACAGACAGTGGATTCAGTCAAAAAAATATTAATCATGTTGCTGGTTTGGAAACACATTCAGTCGGTGGAATCAATTGCTCCTTTTTNCTGGCATCTACACCCAGTAGACCCACTTACTCACCTACCCACCCAACCCCAGGCCTCAGTTTCTCCCTTTATAAATTAATCCGATTGGGACTAAGTTGTCTCTAAGGGACCTTAGAATTTTCACCTTCAAGAGTACCACTGTATGCACACTCAGTCCTTTCCCAGTATGGGATGTGAGAGGATCATGTTCTGCTTGTGGTCTTTGCCTTGTGCGTGAGGTCAGCAGCCCCACATTTCTAGTGTGAGAAGAGATTTCTGGATATAATTCACAGCCTACTTCCACTTCACTCCCAGCTTGGCTCCTAAGTAGGGCAGGTCACTGCTCTCTCTGGTCCCCTTCTTTAGTCTCCCTCTCATAAAGAGAAAAGGAGTCCAGTATTCAATTGACAGGAAGGACTCAGTGGTACTGTCAAGGGGGCCTGCACTTCATCATCTGACCTCATCATGTGAGTACCAACCATTCATCAGCCCACAGCTCCCTCCTGGATTACCCATGCCCGAACACTGCATAATTGGCCTGTGGGATCCTTTAAAAAGAGGTAGGGAACAAGGAAGTAGTGTTGACTTAATGATGGGTTCCATGTCAGGTGTTGAATCTGACTCTTTCTGGTTGATTTCTGACTTTTGGCCTATGAACGATGTCTCCTGGCATATGCCCCTGACCATCCCATTTACTTGCCGGTGCTTTTCTGAGTGGATCCAAGCCAGTGGTGTTCTGGCACCAGCTCTTACCAGCCTGTGAGAGGCAACCGTGTACATCTCTTACCAACTTCACCTTAAGCGACAACCCACCGGTAATTTGAAACTGGCCATGGTGGGGGTATTTACAGAACAGCAATTGGAAATTTCTACAACTCAGGATTTTTTTTCTCCCTAGGGAGCCAGTTGTCGAACACTTATCACTATATATCGTGATTCTAGCTCAGATACCCCTAGGGACTAGAAAGGTCATCTGAGTGACTAAAACGGGCCTTACAGTAACAATGGGAACACAGTAGAAAGTGACAGGGACTGTGACAATTGATGAACACTTATGCCATGTAAAAGCAGAAGCCGTTACTCTCTTCTAGCCTATGTCACCATGCCGAGATGTCAGCATCATGTCGCCAGCAATTCCAATTTTTCAAGAGGAACTGCAAATCAAGGTTTTTGTCTGAAGTGTCCGAATGATAAAAACTAAACATTGTTTGGAACCAATTCAAATTTTTAAATTTTTAATTTTTTTAATGTTTTATTTATTTCTGAGAGAGAGAGAGTGAGAGACAGACTGTGCAGGGGAGGGTCAGAGAGAGAGGGAGACGCAGAATCTGAAGCAGGCTCCAGGCTCTGACCTAGCTGTCAGCACAGAGCCTGACGCGGGGCTTGAACCCACGAACCGTGAGATCATGACCTAAGCCAAAGTTGGATGCTTAACTGACTGAGCCACCCAGGTGCCCCTCAAATTTTTTAATTTAAAAAAAATTGTATTTATTCTTGAGAGAGAGATTCAGGTTGTGAGCAGGGGAGGGGCAGAGAGAGAGGGAATTCGAAGCAGTCTCCAGACTCTGAGCTGTCAGGACAGAGCCTAATGTGGGACTCAAACCCACGAACTGTGAGGTCATGACCTGAGCTGAAGTCACATGCTTAACCTACTGACCCACCCAGGCACCCTGGAACCAAGGCAAATTTTGAAAAACAAAACAATCCTTGTTCAGCCTGTCCAGTCAACACCTGGGAGCTGGCTCTCCTTGACCTTTGGGTCAGCAGTTGGCCCGCCATTTTGGCTTTCTGGCCCCCCTGTTTTCTGTTCTTATTCCCTGGGTTATAGCTCTGATGCTGAGTGGCTGCCATCATATCCTAATGAAAACCAAACTCTCATTCCTCCTAACTGAAAGAACGAGGGAACTTCAGATCTGAGAATATCCAGGTGGTTTCTTACGATTCTACTCTGGCTTGTATCTTGTTTTCTAGTCCACATGCCATGAAGCTAGAAAAGAGGACATTAGGCCCAAATCTGTATGTAACATTTTATGATATTTTCCCGGCACCAGGGCAATCCCCAGTGTCCGTGCACCTGTGTGTGAGGAGAAAGTGGCTTCCATTTTGGCATCAGTCTCTTTACTGTTCCACCTGAAGGGCATGTCAGTACTCTACTCTCCAACTCACTCCCTGCCTAGAAGAGGGTGGGAAATTGAGCTAATTATTGGTTTTCTCTTCCTGCTTTGATCCCTACTCTCTTCTAAAGATAGGCAAACCAAAGCTTGAGTAGCTAATAAAGGACTTTACTGAATGGGGAATAACTCTCACATTAGACTAAGTGGATGCTGGGGGGGGGGTCACGTGAGGTTGGAAATAACTAATGAGCACCTAATATATGTCAGGCAACATGCCAGGTGCTCCACATGCAATAGACCACTGAATCTCCATAGTGACATTATTATCCTCCCCTTTTGACATATAAGGAAGCAGACTCAGAAAAGGTATATGACTTGGTGGGATTCAAATTCAAGTATGCTTGATTCTAAAGCTTTGGTTCTTCTGAGTACATCCTGCCACTTCCCTTGAGGAGAGCTAGATACTGTGGTTAAGATGAGGTAGTCACTTCTGTTAGTTCTCCTGAAAAATAACAATGGACAGCTTTGCTTAAGAATAAAGGCTAATAGGGGCGCCTGGGTGGCTTAGTCGGTTAAGCACCCGACTTTCGCTTAGGTCATGATCTCGTGGTTCGTGGGTTCGAGCCCCGCGTCGGGCTCTGTGCTGACTGCCAGCTCAGAGCCTGGAGCCTGTTTCAGAGTCTGTGTCTCCCTCTCTCTCTGACCCTCCCCTGCTCACGCTGTCTCTCTCTCTCTGTCTCCTAGAAATAAATAAAAATCTTAAAAAAATAAAAAGAATAAAGGCTAATACCCTAGGATGTTTATGGTGGTTCTAGGGAACTGTGGGACCCTTGGGGTCCTACAGGAAGCTATCTAGGCCAATGCAATTTAACGTGATTAAATGTTCTATAACAATAGAGCTTCGAGAAAAACCATTTCTATCCGCGACATTGCATTTTTCTATGTGCAGTCTAACACTTGGACATATTATATCTCCAGTTTGTTTTAATGGAACCTCTGGTTAACAAGTTTTACACACCTTTGTAGGACTACTCAAAAGTGTAATCATGAGGTGCCTGGGTAGCTCAGTCAGTTAAGAGTCTGACTCGTGATTTTGACTCAGGTCATGATCTCGCAGTTCATGGGTTTGAGCCCCACATCAGACTCTGCGCTGACAGTGCGGAGCCTTTTGGGGATTCTCTCTCTCCCAATATCTCTGCCCCTCCTCACTTGTGCTGTCTCTCTCTGTCTTTCAAAATAAATAAACTTAAAAAAAATTAAAAATGTAGTTAAACTATGTTAAATAAATCTCCAATCAGAAGTGGGTGTATGTTATCCTCTGTCCATTTGACCCATTCATTCATGGTAAATGTGAGCACACTACAATTTTGGATGAATAAATACATCCCCTTTCATGTTTTGAATATTTACTATAATCCTGCACACTATGATGAGTTTACCTTGTTTTTAAAAATAAATATGTTCCTGGGGCGCCTGTGTGGCTCAGTTGGTTAAGCGTCCAACTTCGGCTCAGGTCCTGATCTCACAATTCGTGTGTTTGAGCCCCACATCCAGCTCTGTGCTGACAGCTCAGAGCCTGGAGGCTGCTTCAGATTCTGTGTCTCCCTCTCTCTCTGCCCCTCCCCCCACTTACGCGTTCTCTCTCTCTTTCTCTCTCTCTTAAAACTAAATAAAGATAAAAAAATAAACAACATGTTCTGGAAATATTCTCTAAATCTCTAAATCAAATCTTGCTTTTTTAATGGACTTTATGACTAACCTGGAGGTGCATTCTTTGGAAGTGTTTCCCTTAAAATACGTCCACAAATATCTTAAAATCACTTAGAAGGAAAATCATTTCTATAAAAATACTGTCAGATATAATACAAAGCACAGATTTAAAAAAATACCTTTTTTTCTTTTTGTTGGATACAAGAATACATGGAAAGTGACAGCTTAACTACAAAGAATACGCTGAACCTGAGAAAAAACCTGCTTATATTTACTTTGTTTTGACGATTGTATAAGCTATTCTGTCTTTTCTCTTCGGTGGTTTTCATAAAGTTCTAGAAAACAGAATTGTTTTCAATGACGGTATCAATCAGGATTGACCAGGTTATGTCACACAAATAAGCCACCTCTGAATCTCAGAAGCTTAATTCACAAAGTTCCATTTATTACTTATTTCAGATCTTCCAAATGAGTCAGGTATGGGCTATGTTTATCGCAGTCACTCAGAAACCCAAGATTCATTTGAATACATGTATTCATGATTCTTGTGGTAGTAAGATTCATGATTCCTGTGGTAGTGAAAAGGGGATGGGGAAAATCATGCATTAGCTCTTAGTTTCCACCCATAAGTGACACATCACTTTTGCTAGTGTTTCTATGGCCAAAACAAACTGGATGGCCATGTTCAACCCCAAATAGCAAGGGGTGGGGGTGAAATTCTACCAGGAACCTGAAGGGAAAAAAGTTAGAAATATTAAATGAACCACACCAATGACAACCAATTCTGTCTTCTAGTATTTTTTTTTTTAAAAGAAATGACTAGCCAGGAGAAAATACAATAGACAAAAGTGTAGTAATAAACAAGAATACACACAAGTAGTAAAGTGGCTCAGGAGTGTCTGGGTGGCTCAGCAGGTTAAGTGTCCAACTCTTGATTTCCACTGAGGTCATGATGTCATGGTTGTGAGATTGAGCCCCAAGTTGGGTTCTGTGCTAAGCAAGGAGCCTGCTTGAGAGTCTCTCTCTCCCTCTCCCACTGCTCCTCTCTTTCTCCCTCTCTCTAAAATAAATAAACAAACAAACAAATAAATAAATAAATAAACCAATAAA
>NW_027527804.1:92366-97165 GCF_008692635.1 Crocuta crocuta
AAGGGTCCTAAAAGGTCTTCAGAATGAATTATCAACTTTGAAATACTGAATCAAGTATTCGACTAATACAAACTCTGGGTAGGTCTGATTTTTTGTATAAAGAAACGAACTTACATCATAATACACTCCTCATCAATCTTTATGTATCCTGCCATTTTTTTTTGGAACGGTAATCAAATAACCTGAGTTTTACAAGTTCCAAAGGAACAAGAAGTATTTAAAAGGCTAAAATTTGTATTATTAGAACATTGTTCGGAACGAATCATTCTGAATACCTCTATGTTCACATTCATTTCTGCCATTTGTGACAACATGGATGGCCCTTGAAGACAATGTGGTAAGTGAAATAGGTCGGATAGAGAAAGACAAATACTGTATTATTTCACTTATATGTGGAATCTTAAAAAAGCCAAACTCAGAGAGTAGAATGATGGTTACCAGAGACTGACGGGTGGGCGAAATGGGATGGTGTTGGTCAAAGCATATAAACTTCCACCTGTAAGATGAAAGGTCCTGGGGATGTAATGTACAGCATGGTGACTATAGTTAATATTGTATTATATACTTGAAAACTGCTAAGAGTGTAGCTCTTAAATGTTCTCACCACAATAAAAATTGCATGAGTTGATGGATATGTTAACTAACCTTATTATGATAATCATTCCACAATATATAAATATATCAAATTATCATGTTGTACACCTTAAACTTATAAAATGTTATATGTCTGTTATATCTCAATAAAGCTGGAAAAAATAAAATGAGTATAAGTGCCGCAACACACAGTATTTTGACACAACAGTCAGTTGCATTAATATATACTAGCAACAAATCAAACCAAAATAAAAAACACAAAAGCATTATGTTGTACACCTAAAATAATGGAACATTGTGTGTCAACCATACTTCAGTAAATAAATTTTAAGAAAACACAATAACATTTACAATGGCTCCAAAGAAAATAAAATCTGTAGGTATGATTCTAACAAAACATGTACAAGATCTATATGCTGGAAACAACAAAGCACTCATTAATGAAATCAAAGACCTAAATAAATGGACAGACACACTGTGTTTATGGTTGGCAAGATTGAACACATGAAAAATTGTCAATTCTCTCCAGATTTATCTATAAGTGTAATGCAATTTTGATTCAAATATAAGAATGTTTTTTATAGAAATAGATATGCTTATTCTAAAATCTATGCAGGAAGATATGGGACCTAGAATAGCTAAAACAATCTTCAAAAAGAAGAATAAAGTGGGAGGAACCACGCTACTTGATAGTAAAACCTCTATATGACTATGATAATTAATACCATGTGTTGTTGGTGTAGGACAGACATATAGATTAATGGAACAAAATAGAGAAACCAGAAATAGACCCACACAAATATGCTGAACTGATGTTTGACTAACGTGTAAAAGTAATCCGATGGCAGGAAGATATTTTTTCAACCAATTATGCTGGAGCAATTGGATATCTCTAGGTAAAAAAGTGAACCTTGACCGCAGTCTCACATCTTGTGTAAAAACTAACCCAAAATGGATCATAGATTTAAAGGAAAAACTTAAGGGGTGCCTAGCTGGCTCTGTCAGAAGGCCATGGAACTCTTGATCTTAGCATTGTGAGTTGAGTGTAGAGATTAAATAAATCAACTTTTAAAAAAATGTAAAAACTATAACACTTTCAGGACAAAAACAGAGGAGAAAATGTTTGTGATCTAGGGCTGGGCAAAGAGTTCTTAGACTTAACATTTAAACACAATTAATAAATAGAAAAATTAATAAATTGAACCTCATCCAACTTAAAAACTTCTGTTCTATAGGCGCCCATGGGAAGAGGATGAAAAGAGAAACTATGGACTGGGAGAAAATATTTGCAAATCGCATATGCAACCAAGGACTAGTATCTAGCATATATAAAGAACTATCAAATTTCAACTGTAAAAAACATTCCAACGACAAAAATGTACAAAATACATGACGAGACTGTTCACTAAAGAGGATACATAGATGTCAAATAACTATATGAAAAGATGAGAGATATCATTAGATATTAGGGAAATGTAAAATAAAACCACAATGAGATATCTCCATATACCTATCCAAATGGCTAAAATTAAAAGTAATGACAACAACAAATGCTGACCAGAATGCAGAGAAACTAGATTTCTCACCCACTCCTGGTGTGAGTATCAATAGCACAGCCACTCTGAAAAGCATTCAGCCCTCCTTACAAAATTAAACATCACTCACCATACAACCCAAATAAATAGACTGTTGAGCTTTTATCCCTGGGAAATGAAAACTTACGTTCATGCAAAATCCGTAGACATATGTTCATAGCAGCTTGATGTGTTACTGCCAAAATTTGGGATCAACCCAGATGTCCTATAATGGATGAATGGCTAAACAAGCTGTGATATGGGGCACCTGGGTGGCTCAATGAGTTAAGAGTCTGAGTCTTGATTTTGGCTCAGGTTTTGATCTCACAGGTTTGTGAAATGGAGCCCTGCATTGCTCTATGCTGACCATGCAGAGACTGCTTGGGATTTTCTCTCTCCCTCTCTCTATCTCAAAATAAATAAGTTAATTTAAAAAACAAGCTGTGATACATCTAGACCATGTAATATTAATCAGCCACAAAAAAAAAGAATGAATTATTTATAAATGTAAGATCTTGGATGGATCTCCAGAGAATTATGGTAAGTAAAAGAAGCCAGTCTCAAAAGGTTACATACTGTATGAGTCCATGTAATATTCCTAAATAACAAGCTTACAGAGATGGAGAACAGTTTAGTGGTTGCCAGGGAGTAGGAAGATGGAGAGAGAAGCTGGGTAAGACTGTAAAAGAATAATCCTGACGAGGGGGTACCTGGGTGGCTCGGTCACTTAAGCTTCCGAGTTTGCCTCAGGTCATGATCTTGTGGTTTTCAAATTTGAGCCCTGCATGAGGCTCTCTTCTGTCAGCACAGACCCTGCTTCTGATCTTCTGTCACCCTCTCTTCTCCACCCCTAACACTTGCACTTGCTCTTGCTCTCTCTCAAAAATAAATAAAAGTTAAAAAAAAGAATAACCCTGGGGATCCTTGTGGTGCTGGCATTGTTCAGTATTCTGGCTGTGGTGGTGGCCATATGAACCAACACATGGGATCAAATCTCATAGAAGTATACACACAGACAAATGGGTGCATGTAAAACTGGTACAATTGGACTAAGGTGGATGGATTGTATCAATGTCAATTTCCTGTTTGTGATATCATACTGCAGTTATGTGTCATGTTACCATTGGGGGTGAAGGGTATTTTGGATCTTTCTGAATTATTTCTTACAATTGTAAATCTGTAATTATCAAGAAATAAAAAGTTTTAAGAAATGAGTATGAGATGATATATGCTCTGATGCTCATTTAATAGGGGAAAAAATAAGGAATGGACATAATCCTGTTTAGTTTGGATAAGACCTGCTATGAAGTATAGGTTTGAACTCACCCAAACTGGAGTTCCCAACTCACAAATCAAGACAAATTAATACAGGGATTACTAGCGGTTATACTAATGATGAAGAATCTTTCAGAAAATTCTGGCAGCACCCATATAGAGTTGCCAAGAGTCCAAGAGATCCTGAACAAAAATTGCCCAGTTGAAAAGAATCATTTGATCACAATAAATTGTTTTAAGCTTTGAAAAATTGTTTTAAGCTTTTAAGCCACTAGGTTTTGGGATGGTTTATTATGCGTAATCAGAATATTACATCAAGCACTGGGACCGAGTGGTTTTAACCAAATGGGAAGGAGTTTTAAATTTCAGTGAGTCTATTGATTTTCAATGCTAGGATCCATCACTGTCCCAGGCTGTTGTTCCTGAAACCCATTTTCCTGAATACACAGTCTCCAGGCATGTTGGGAGTGATGATGGATGGGGTTGGGGGATGCAGATTCAAAGGAAATTGAACAACCAGTCCTTGCCTTGAAAAACTCAGCCTAGTGAGACAAAACATCAGCACATTAAATGGCATGAGAACAGTTATAAGGCAACAAATCTGCAAGTTCAAACTAATATACTACAGCACAAATTGAATGCATGTGGCAATGTATGGCTACCCAAACAGCAGGATAGAGCTAGACATTTTGGACCCTGAAGGCAACATTTTAGAAAGGGCCCCGTCTCCTTTGTTAACAGTGAAATAAACATCCCCAGCAATGCAGGAGATAGTTGGATGATATTAACACTTCTGAAGAAAGAAAAGGGAAGTAATTTCCAAGGACAGTTATTTTTGTTTTAATTTTCCTTTGTTCTGTGTTCCTGATATGTGATTTGGGGGCAAGCTACAATTTTCCTGAGCATCCACTTCCTCATCTATAGGCTGGAGATAGCAATCAGAGAGTAGTGGGTTGAAAGTCAGAAAACCTGCCTTGGAATCTCAGATCTATCATTTACTAGCTCCATGACCTTGGATACGTCACCTCCCTCCAGTCTATCAATTTCCTCTTCTGTGACATGAAGATGTTGAGCTTAATGGTCCCGAAGATCCCTACCAACTCTCATACTCAGCCACAGACAGTTCGCAGTTTGTTGTGAGGGTTTAAAAAGTAAGGATGATGAATATGGAAGTAGTTTGTAAGCCATAAAGGTATATAGATGCTAGAAATATCAATATGATCCAGTACAGCACTGGGTGTTGTATGTAAGCAATGAATCATGGGAATCTAACCCTAAAACCAAGAGCACATTGTATACACTGTATGTTAGCTAACTTGACAATAAATTATACTAAGAAAAATAAAGTCATATCCC
>NW_027527804.1:97194-99533 GCF_008692635.1 Crocuta crocuta
AATGTAGCTTTCCTCCAAATTTGGGGGCTTAACATATAAACGGGTACTGTCTGTCAAGGCAGAGCATTTCGGGCCCTTACAGGATTCTTACAATTCTTTGTAACTACCACTCATCAAATAAACATAACTTTGCCCTAGTCTGTCTCAGCCTCAGGAAGGCATCAGCAGTGCTATTGTGATTTCAAGGCTGGATTCTTGGCCCAGCTCAGAATCAGAACTGTAGGAGCTGCGAGAACAGGGGTGGCTGTGGTGGACCACTCCAACTTTTTTTCAAGACCCTTAACAATTAGTAAAGGCCCTTTTCATGGGGTGTTGGGGCCCTCTTTGGTGGGAGAAAGCAAATTTCTAAATCGTCCCCTCTCCTTCCACACATAAACCCATTTCCACCCTGCTTTTAAGGACATCCAACACTTTTCTAGCCCCAGTGTGGATTTGGGAAACGCCCCGAAATGATAAGCAGCTTGCTGGGGCATAATTTGCGAGGCCAGCTCCTCCGGTGTCCTGCGCACCAGCCCCGGACCCTACCAGGTGCACCCAGAGGGTCCCTGTGCGGGAGGAGAAGAGTTGCGGGCTTCCAGACAGGGAAGGTGGAGAGTAGCCTGGGTCTTCGTGGCGGGNAGACTTCGGAGGAGCACCCCGGGGAGCTCGGAGCGCGTGCACGCGTGGAAGACGGAGCAGGCCAGTGGCCAGGTCAGTGAGCAGTGCCCGATGCCCACTTCCCTTACCTTCCTTTCCAGCCTTTGCACAGGTGGGGTGTCTCCTGTTGGCCAGAGCCGCCCCTGGACGTTCCTCCAGGGCGCCCTGAGCTCCCCCAACCTGCCACCCCACGGGGCTCTCGGGTCCAGCTGCTAGCGGCCGGGGTTGGAGGTGGGAACCCAGGCACCCGACCATGGCAGGTTAGGGACTCTGGATTTGAACTCACCACTTGCCACTCCCCGCGGGGCCTGCATTTCTTTCTCCAGGCTCTGGCGCTTCAGAGGCCACTTGGGTAGTCACCTAAAGGGTTCTGCAGTCCCCTTAGTTATCGCCTGAGTCCCGAGCCTTCTTTCTCCATTGCTGAAGTGCCCTGGACCAGCGGGTGATTAATAAGTGCTAAAGTTAATGAAACAGGGCTGACAGGCGAGAGGCTCCTCTGTCCTCTGGACATCTGTCTTATTTTCCGGCCCAGACCACTGGGGTCAGAGCTTGAGACGGAAGGCTCAGGAAGCAACGCAGCCCTGCCAGAGTTTAGGGCCTGGAAAGCCTGCCTTCCAGACCCTCCCGACCCTGCCACTAACTCTATGGGAATGGGCAGTTGAATTCTCTGGGATCCAGGGTGCCCATTTGGGAGGTGGAGTTGTTGTAGAGAATAAAATGAAATGATGGATAGCAAGGTGTTTTGCAAGCCAAATGCAAGGCATTGTTTGTCAGTCATAAGCAGCAGCGAAGGCATTGCCTCTGGCTGAGAGAGACACCCTGGGCTAGAAGTGCCGTTTGTTCAGCGGCAACCCACCAGCAGCGAACGGAGTTTTTTCTTGTTGGGTGGTAGAGTGGGAAGAGGATTTCAGCTGATTGACGTGGGCCCTGAGACCCCAGTGTCTTCTTGTTGTTTGTCAGAAAGAGAATTGCTACCCTGGGGGCTGTCCCAGGAAGACAGTGAATGTGAGATTACAAGGTCAGTCAAGCCTCTCTGGCGGATTAAAGAGACACTGTGGGGTGTGAAGAACTGGCTGATATGCTCATCCCTTAGCCTTCCTTTGGGAATGTCTCTTTGGTTCTCTTCTACCCAGGAGACCTCTTCTGAGAATGCCCAGACTTATGACACTTGATGGCTCAAATTGCCTCGCAGTTTTCAGCTGGGCAAGGAGCCTCCAGTCCCTTCGCTTGATGCAAATGAACTATGTGAATGCTTGTTTCATGGAGGCACCTTCATGGATATACTTCTTTAGATTCTGACAAGTTTCTTGTTTTCTTGTAAAACCTCTTCCTCCTGCCACCTCCCCAGTGTTAGTGGTGGAATTTTGTTTTCTTCCTGGCTTTTTTGACCGGGGCCTGGATACCCCAAAACGTGTGTCTGTGGCTACATTTCGAAGTAACCTGGAAAAGAGTCCGTGCAAGTTCAATGGCACAACAGCCTGTGTGAAGTAGAGAGTTAATGCAGAAATAACTCCAGTTAACTGGGTCAAAGTATAATTTGAAAAATTAAGGGCAGTTTGGCTCTTTGCAAGTGTAAGAGTCGGCATGTTTGCTGAGCATGTTTGCTTAGGTTTATTGCTGCAGTGCCCAAAAATGTCTTGAACCACCTTCCTTCTCCCCCCCCCCCAAAAGGAAAAGTTAAAGGGATAAAGAGAAATTGAACA
>NW_027527804.1:99612-107553 GCF_008692635.1 Crocuta crocuta
ACGGGGAGGAGCCCTGGGGAAGGAATTCTTCTCAGTTTATCTTTCTGCACAGAATACAAAGACACGGCTTCAGATCTTGTAAATCAAAAGTGAATATTTATAAAGCGATTCATTTTCTGATGTTCTCCATCACAGCCTGGGAGGCCACACAGATGACAGGAACGCCAAAAGAGATTAATTGCTCTCTCGTCACCAACTTTTCTATTTGCTCATAACATTAGTCAGGACCCAAGAAAAGCAAAAAATTCTGAGAGCTGTTTTCTTGCCAGCTTGAGTTATGAAGCAATGCTACTGTTCACCTCATCGTCCCTGCCCCCCCCCCATCGTACAAGAAAAATAACCCTGTTGGTTCTTGCATGGGGTGACCCGAAAAGTGTGGTTTCAAAACTACCCCCTGAGATCCATACATGATTGTGATAAATTGGATTTTAGGGTTAGAAAATCTCATTTGAAGGCTTGGGGGATAAGCTTATTAAAGTAGGCTCAGAAAGAACTTCGCTGGGGCAGGCAGCTGTGTTAAACTGTTCATGGAAATGATTTGCTTCAGAGGACAGAGACGAGTGATTGAAGCTGGACCACAAGTTCATAGAAGGGACCAAGACATCAGAATCGAGGCCTTTGGGAGGGTAGGAACATGTCCATGATCAGTTCTTCTTCCATTACGTAGCCATAATTTCAAGCAATGGGTTTCAAATTACCCAGATAAGTTCATAGCATTTGAAGTATCCACATCATGGCCCAAAGACCATTGCGTTCTCCAGAATGATCATGCTGCCAGCTCTTTATACTCAGTGTTTAGGTTGGCCTCTCAGAAAAGATCAATGTGCTCAGTTCCCATTCAGGGTTAACCCCAGATTAAAATGTGGGGTTTTTTTTTTTGAACATTTAAATATGTTCAGATCATCCATTTGAAGGGTTTTACAAACTCTAACGTCTGTGGAAATGACCTGTGACTAGATCAGAGCTCTACCAAACGTTCTGTGTTCTAAAGCTCAAAAGGTTTAAGAATTTCCACCCCTCAAACTAGAAATGCAAGTCGCCTACTTTTAAGAATTGTAGTTGCTCTGATGGTCTTCGGCACAGTGGGTCAAGGTAAACATGTTACCTATTTAAATTGGTCTAATTTCTTTTGAAGATGGCCCATGATAAAGTTCCATTTCACAATGGACTTCATGTGAGACCATTATGTCTGAATTGTTAAGGTGTTTAATTGCATCCATTTGCTAATTACATCCGTCTTTTCCAACATAAGCAGCCAGACTGAAGATCTTTATAGATCTCATGGAACACACAGGAGAAGCATTAACCAATTTATGCCTGATCCCTGAAGGATTAATAGTAACGGTAGTCTTGAAGCTGAAATGAGTTAACTTTCATTTCAGAAATGGTTTGGGTCCCGTGCCTATTATTTTTATCTTGGTTGCCAAAGGAGCTGTTTTGCAAACCCATTTCCCTTTTCTCCCAAAGAAAATCTCTTGAGAAATCATCTCTGATTCTGTTAGAAGGATAATTTCAAAATTTATTATTTTTTTCCTATGACTTGCCTGTAAGGATTTTTAGCCTTAGCATCGGACAGGAATGCATGTTCATCTGCTTGAATTTCCCTCCATGATCTTTGCAAGACAGGAGAGGCAAGTTCTCTTTCTTAAGCAGGAAAACAATGCTTACACTTCCATAAATTCTCCAGGATTTCCCCCCCTAACATGTTAAAAGCTTAAGCATTAGTGATCTCCACCAGTTTCAGAGAATCTAAGTCTTTTTTTCTGTTTTCTTCCCAGGAGCTTGAATATACCTGGCCCTGACAGCTTTGAGTGGCCTCTTGCAGTGACCAACATGAGAAAAAAGTGGAAAGTTGGGGGCACGAAGTACATCTTTTCCTTGTTGCTGTTCTTTCTTTTCCTAGAAGGAAGCAAAACAGAGCAACCAAAACGTGAGTGTCTTCTGTTTAAAAAACAAGATGCTTTTTTGTAATCTCTTTGAAAATGTGGTTATAATCTGTAGGGATTGTGGTTTACCCTACCATGGCCATACCATTATTCTGTTACTGGTTTATGCGGGAGTTGATAAAACAATGAAAGCTTTGAATCGGGCCAACTCAATTTAGGACTGTTTTTTCTGATTATCATATAGTTTTCATCTCATAGAACACATGACACATTAGCCTATTTTCCTTTTCCTGTTCTAAACTGTACAAATCTCATTCCATTTTACGTAACTCTAGAAATATCTGACAGATGAGCTGGATTTTTTCCCAAATTTCAGACTCTTCAGCAAAGGTTTTCAGTTTATGAAAAAGAATAACACAGAAAAGGAAAAACAAAAAAGAAAAAAAAAAGAAAAAAGAAAAAGTAAAGCAGGCCCTGCCTATTCCCTTATGCCGAAAAACGGAAAAGGAAAAAACCCTTAACATGAGCTGGATTCAGATGAAAAATCCTTTGAGGAAATTGAGATTCCAAGGACCATGAGCAAATTGGATGCCGTTTATTGAAAGAACGTCCCCGCAAAGCCAGGGAATATTTCTAGAAAGTCAGCGATCCGTGTGATGGGCTAACACATTGGAGAAAGCGGAGTGGCAGGAAGGGGGGATAATTAACCCTCCTTGCCTCCACGTTTGGGAGATTTATGCATAACCATCGGCATCCCTGCTCTTGTTACAAGCTTTCTGCCGAAAGTATGAGCCTCACCTTCTTTGGGCCACTTACAGCCCTCTCTGCAGTGACCCTGGCTCTAAATGTGAAGGAAAAGCCTTAGCTCCAGTTCCCCTTTTTGGCTGCATCAACAGAGGCACAAAATGGAGCTGGTCCAATAGGGGCATTCTCTGCTCCACTGAACTTATTCATGAGAAGGAACCATGAAAATCTTCATGGTAGGAGCTGAAGTAGCATCTGAAGCCCATCACTTTAACATTTATCTCCTTTATCAGCGGAAGTTTCATAGATCAGGCATGACACTTGCTGACAGGGAGGACAGTGCCAGATCTATTCGAGCACTGTGTGCTTCTGCCTCACTATGATTTTCATAGTAATCTCAGTCTTCTTCCCGAGGGAAGTGGTGCTTTTGATTAGGCTTCTGAGCATGAGTGGCCTGGAGATGACCTTGCATGATGGGGACACAAGAGGAAGTTTAGCAGGACACAGTACCAGCAAGGAAACTTGGATTGGCCTCTCTCCTGTTTTCCTCCAATGACCTCCTTCTCCTTCCGGAAAGCCCTCCTTTAAGTGGACATGATGGAAAAGTTGTCGATCCATTCTCAGCTCCACTTATAACTGAGCTGTACCTAAAATCCTTGCTCTCTTCGGAAGAAACTTCCCTTGTGCTTGCTTCATCAGCACATATACTAAAATCGGAAGAAACCTCCCTTATGACCTGTTAGTGATGGTGTCATAGGGAAAGCTTGCAACTCTTAGAAGACCATCTCTTCTGGGAGGTCTTCCATTGATATGAAGAGCTGAGGAATACTGTCCATGCAACTTGGAGCTTAATGGACAAACTGAGGAAAAATAGGACTTAAAAAAATATTTATAGGCTCCCAGACTTTCATTTTATAACATTTCCTGCTGCCTGTGAATTTGTCCCAAGTCTTTTGGTTATTTACTTGGGGTGAAAAGGATTATATAGTGGATGGCCCAGGGCATCAGTTCTGTTCTAGTGTTTCAGGTTTACTGTCAGATGATAAGGCTAAGGTCATTCCCTGAATGAGCCACTCAGCACCATTCTGTGTGGCCACACCCACTGTCTCAAGGACATGTTCAAAGTTATCTCCACTAAAGGGGGATCTCAAGGCATATGCCCTTTGTATGTTGCCTCCATACATACAGATGCGCACGCACACACACACACACACACAAACACACACAAGGTATACACGGTGATTTATATTGAAGCTCCAACAATGAGAAGGCAGAAGCAGTGGAAATGTCAGTCCATTGGGGAATGGTCATATAAACGATCTATGTACTGCTCTATTATGCTAGTCCTGAAAACATTGCCTATTACAAATTTGATGACCCTAGGCAGTGCTTAATTAACTTATTTTGAAATTTCCTAAATTTTTAAAAACTAGTAATATTCATAATACAAAACAATATGAAAACACCTGAGCTTTACAAAGAATGTGTGTCCCTCAGCTACCAACCAGGAGCAGCCATTACTAATAGTTTGCTATGTGTTCTTCCAAACTCTTTTTCTCTATGTTGTAAAAACCTACATAAGTGCAGATTTTTTTTTCTTTCACGCACATGGGCTATTGTATGTGTTTTTCTGTAACCTTTATTCAGAAGTGTGCCTAGGACATCCTTTAATGTCAGCACATTGCAATATAACAGTACTGTATTCTTTCTAATGCTAGTTTCCAGTTGTGTAAGTGTGCCATGGTTTACTTAACCAGTCACTAGTCGTAGATATTTAGATTGTCTCCAGTTTTTAGTATTACAACTAAGGCATAAACGAACACCTCCAGGCATGTAGGCAAATATTTGTGGTAAATACTTTGGTCAAAGTGGATATTCGGTGTTAATCTTGGTAAGCACAGTCAAATTATCCTTCAAAGAATTTGTGTCAGTTTATACTCCCACCATCTATGTATGAGAGTCCTTTTCTAATTGTTTTACTACAAGTTATAATGACTCTTTGTATCTTGGAGCCAATTTAATAGGGGAAATCATACTTCAGGTTTGCTGTGATATTTTCTTATTACTTGAGTATCTTTGCAATTATTGTTTTTTTAATTTTTAATGTTTATTTTTGAGAGAGAGACAAAGAGCGAGCAAGGGAGGGACAGAGACAGAGGGAGGCACAGAATCTGGAGCAGGCTCCAGGCTCTGAACTATCAGCACAGAGCCAGATGCGGGGCTGGAACTCACGAACCATGAGATCATGACCTGAGTCGAAGTTGGACACTTAACCGACTGAGCCACCCAGGCACCCATCTTTGCAGTGATTTTTAATCTAATTTTATTTCTGGAGTGCATTGCCTACTTTGAAGTTAGGTTGCTTGTCTTAGTGGTCTGTCAAAGCATATGTATTAACATTTTGTTATTGCAAATCTTGTTCTTGACCTTTTGTGTTTAATATATTATTTTCCCCTTTTGCCATTTGCTTTAAACTTTTTAATTTGGATTTTCACATATGGAAGTTTTAAATTTTTGTGTAGTCAGATCTGCTATTTATTTCCTTTATGGCTTCTGAATTTCTTCTTGTTTCTCAGGAGACCCTTACCACTCATTCTATTATATTTTCTTCTTCTGCTTCCATAATTTGGGATTTTTCTCATAGTTCTCTATTTCATCTGAAATTTATCTTTATGTATAGTGTGCAATGGGGAGCTAATTTTTCTTACCTATGGGTGGTTGGTTCATGACTTATTTTTGCTCATCTTTTTGCTTCTGTTTATTCTGGAGTTTCCACAATTGGCAAGTATTACTTTAAAATTGTTTTTAATGTTTATTTATTTTTGAGAGAGAAAAAGACAGAGTATGAGCAGGGGAGGGGCAGAGAGAGAGAGGGAGACACAGAATCTGAAGCAAGCTTCAGGCTCGGAGCTGTCAGCACAGAGCCTGATGTGGGGCTCAAACCCACATACTGTGAGATCATGACCCAAGCCAAAGTCAGTTGCTTAACTGACTTAGTTACTCATGCACCCCTAGTATTACTTTTAAAACAGGGATAAAAAATCTGCTGAAACTCCAGGAAATGTATAATGTAAGGGTAATAAATAAACCATCACATCTCTTCTTGCTGCATGATGCCATTTTACAGAAGGAAGCCAAGGTTTTTTGATCCTTCGTGGGTTGATTTCAATGTAAGTTTCTAGGTCAATGCAGATGCTGTGCAGCCTGTTTGCCCCCTCATCTTGGACATCAGGGTGTTGGGGGGGGCGGCATGCCATCATGGCCAAAGATGCTCACTCAATTGGCATAGAATCTGAAAAGGTCTACAGAAAATGCTGCATTTGCAGATCTCTGTTTTCACAAGGAAAGTTAGGGGTGGATGCTGCCACTTGCTAGTAGCTGATTAGCCGTGGTTATGTTCCTCTCACAGGAGACGAGACTGGCTCAGGAACCCAGGAAATACTGATGGTGCATTGAAATGGATGAAGGAGCCATTTGTGGCTTCTATAAAGTGTGTTACTTTCCAGAATCAGCAAGGTTTGAGGTCTTTAGCTGGGGAAGAAAGTCTTTCTGTAACTCCATTATGCTCTGTTGTTAAAGTTGTCGTCAAAGAGGCCAGGAAGCTCTTTTGAAGTTCAAAGGAGCGTAACATTCAGTGCATAATATTCATGCAAATATGGGACAAATGAGCTCAAGAGTTTGCCCCTTTTGGCAGTTCTAACTTAGGTAATGAACTATTGATCAAAGTGAGGTGGAAGAATTGAGTTGTTAGGAATATTCAATTATGTATTTCAAAAGGACCTGCCTGTGCCAAGTCTGGCAAAGTTTCTAGGGAGAGAGATTGTTCATGTATTTCATGGAGTTCATTCCTGCTTTCTAAGGTGAGTTAGCTGGATCTTCTCGCTCATTATTTCTCTTCAGGAGAAAAGCTTCCCACATTCATATTTTGCTAAAGATGGGCCTCCTGTGGAGCCTGCCTGGAGCTTCTCTGTTGTGAAAACCAATGAGAGATGCTTGCGTGTTCCTCTTCCAGATTCTCACTTGGACATTTGAGGTGATCACTGGATAATAGAAAGAAGCAAGCCAAAGAGTAGACCTATTCGCATCTTCAAAGCTTTTGTAGTAGAAGTAGATGAGAGAGAGAATGCTTTACATTTAGATACCTCAATGCTTTTAAAAGTACATTCTTAATTTTTTATGTTGAGATGCCAGTGGGATTGGGTATGGAGGCTCTGGTGTTGGCTTCGATCCAAACCCCTGCTCTGTGACTTGCTTCTATACCTTGGGAATGTGACTTAACTTCCCCAGCTATACTTTCCTTTTTACTATAAGTAGGGGACATCCTAGCATGATAATTTTTCAGCATAGTCACTTGAAGAATAAAGATCGTGTACACCAAGTGCCCTGCGACAGTTACTGGTGCAGTTAGGCTTGAATGAGCAGTAGGTCTCAGAGTAACTCTCTTGCAAGCCACATGATAATATCCCCTTAATTTTTCAATAAGAAACTTGAAACCCAGTGAGGTCAAGTCCAAGCCAGAACCGGAACTAAAACCCAGGTCTTCAAATTCCGTGTTCTGCTCACTAGCCCCCAGTTTGCCTCTGGCTGTTCTCTGGGGAAGCTAGTTCATTCTCTTGAATAGAAGCCCAGTCCTTTGCACACAGCAGCCACTTAACACATAAGAGATGATCCAAGGGAATGAATAAAGAACTTTGTAACCAGAATTCCTAAGAGAGGCAGTTTACTATTTGGGAGTTAAAAGGGACAAGTACTAACGTTATTCAGGAACCTAAAGAAGCTAAGCCAAAGGAAATTTGTGAGGAAGGTTAAAAATATGTGCCTTTATGTCCATACTTCTGAGATTTCCCTGACTTCTCAGTAGGATTGGAATGTCCTCAGAGTCCAATGGAAAGAGGACTGTGCTTTAAATCAAGAGACCTGGTTTCTGGTCAGTTCTTTTGCTTGCTGTGTGGTATTGGTTGAGTCATTCATGTTCTCTGAACTAAAGATTCGCAACTTGTAAACTGAGGATTCTTGCTTTCTGGGTGGCAGGGTAAAGGACACCAGGATAGGCACTGAGGAGTTGGGACAAGGGAAACAGGGCTCTGGCTTTAGATGCTTGGAGCACACCTGGAGTTTTATCATTGTCACGGAGTCATTTCAAAGAGTATTATTCATTTAAGATTTATAGCCTGCCTGCTTCTAAAAAGGTTAGATGCAGGTTATTTATGAAAGAATAGTTGCAAAGCTAACATTTTTAAAGATGAAATAAAATAGAGCCCCTTTGAAGAATGTAGGAAGAGTAGATGTTTTTAACACCTGGTTTGGTACT
>NW_027527804.1:107682-114876 GCF_008692635.1 Crocuta crocuta
TACTTTAGAGTAGTCACACTATGAATTTGGCTTCTGCTTCCAAAAAGATACAAACAGGAGTTTGGGGGCTTTTTGTAAGAGACAAATTACAGTTTCATCTACAGTGATTATTCCTACTTCCTACCCACTCAGAAGTATTGATCATAGGATGTTTGAGTAAAGCACATTTGGATAGTACAAGGATTCCATCTATAACCTTGGTTTCAGAGAAGAAAGAAGAATGGCCTCCCTTTATTGACTCTCTGTAAAGGAAGAGGGCACGTAGTAAATTATAACTCAATAAAGATCTTTCTGTAAGTGCTAAGGCAGTGTGGTCCAGAGACTTTTAACTTTGCATGATCTAGACATACATAGACTAAATAGTCAATTACAAGGTGCTCTAAGCAAGCTTTATGTCAACGTGATTTTTTCTAATTTTAAAATAGATGCTCAAAAAAAAAGTTAAGTCATGTCTGAAAAGTAAGAAGAAAATAAAATACATGGTCATTGTTAACATTCATTAAATGTTTTTAATGTTTATTTTTGAGAGACAGAGAGACACAGAGTATGAGCTAGGGAGAGGTAGACAGAGAGGGAGACACAGAATCTGAAACAGGCTGCAGGGTCTGCACTTTTCGTAGAGAGCCCGACACGGGGCTTGAACTCACGACTCAGGAGATCATGACCTGAGCCGTCATCGGACACTTAACCAACTGAGTCATCCAGGCACCTCTCATTGTTAAACACATAAAAATAAAGAAAACATAAGTCACTGGTAATCTCAATGTGTAAGGAAAACCATAGTTTATTGGTGTATATACTTAGGTTTTTTTCTATGCTCAGCTATATGTATGTATTTTCATACATAAACATTATTTTACAAAACAAAACCCTGCCTTGCAACCAGTTTGGTTTATTATGTCACTTCACATCCCATTCTCTAAAATGCACCTGTAATGATGCTATATCCCATTCATTTGAGTGAAAGCGGGGAGTTTGAGATATCTATCTATCTGTGGCAGGACATGCAAAGTCGATTCTGTTGTGACAGGTTAAGAGCACACATCTTGAATTCTTGACCAAATAGAAAGCAAACCTCCTTTTGCAGACACTTGTGCCACTGAGGTAGTGATAGGAAGAACAAGCCAGAGCTTTGATTTTTACCCAAAGTCCTGTGCCAGATGACATGTAAGAGATGATTTTCGTCAGAAAAATATTCAGGTCAGGTTTCACCGGGCCAAGCAGCCTTTCTGTAAAAGGATCTCCACGTGGCCTTATAGTGGGGACTAATGAGAATACCATCAACTCCCAGTTATCCATGCTAATGGGAGCCTAGAAGAGAACAAGAAATCGAGATTTTATGGAACATCTCCACTTCTTATCATAGCCAATGGTGTGGTCTTGCTCATGATCAAACCTCTTTGAAATATGGGGTCTTTTCTTCTCATTGTGCTTGCCCACCTGCTAGCAGAAAATTGAAATGCCACAAGGCAGATAGTGGGAGGTCCATGATGGTGACAGGCTGCTCAATATGTATGCATTTGAATTAATTTGGGGCAAATGACCTAACAAGTAGCAATAACGTAATTAACCCCAGATAGACAGGAATAGCTTGTATATATAGGATGGAGAATTTGGTTTCTTCCTGGCTTTCCTTTTTCACTGGCCTCCATGACCTGGAAATGAATTCTTAAAGCCCTAAGAAAATCTCAAAGAGACTTCAATCCCAGAAACCCAATTGCCAGAGAAATAGGAGACTTTTTTTCCTGTAGCTATTATATCTTGTCTTGCCCTTCCCCCATTCTGCTTCAAGTCTGATAAATGAGAGACGTATTTCTGCCTTTATGTTTTCAACCTTATTACAGTGTAGTGTAGAGTAGCCTTTAACAAAACAATTTAAAAGGAATCTGTTTACTTGATTTGTCTGCTCTTATAATGAACAGCAAAGATTGATTTCTCTTCTCCGACTGTATGTGTTATAATAAAATAAATATTATTGGAATACTTGCATGATGATGTGTCTAATAGTTGTTATCAAAAACATTTGCTAAGAATGTTTTCTTGCTTTTAGATCGGTGATGAAGTTATTGACCTTTTCACTTAGTCCTGGATGCTAGACAGTAATGGCATAGTGGCACATTTCTGTTGTTTACTTTTTATTATTGTTTCTGTGAACAGGGCCCCAAAAGTAGCAGGGATTAAAGCCAGCGGAACCATCTGAGAAAATAGCTATGATGCTGCAGGTTTGAAGGTCCACCTCAAATGCTAGCTGCAATTTCTTTGGGACCGAGTTCTCCTCACAGATACCCTTAGTTAGTGGGAAGGCATGTATTCTCCAGCTGGTATCTCTCAGCTACTGGCAAGTGATAAGCTTACTTTACTTGCCTGTATCTTCTAGAGGTTGGTGAGTCATCACAGTTTTAATAAAATCAGCTCACATGTGCATTTTGTCCAAGATGATCTACTAGGACTTTAGGTGTGGTCAGCTATGCTGTACAACTCATTGAATTATCCCCTGGGGAATGCCAAAAATTTTGGGAAGGTTCAGACTTACAAGCATGTGCTGAAATTGACTTTTATCATCATTTCTTAAGATTGACAACTGTTTCTCCTTGAGAAATCAGCTATAATGGTGCCAGACACTCAATCCTAGACACTCATGGTAAAACAAGTGTTGGAGATTACAGTATTTACTTTTGTTATGTACTTGAAAAAAATCAGTGCTGGTAATTGCAGAAGCTTTGTTTAGTAATTTCAGTGGCATTACTGCTCAACTCCTCGTCTGCCTCCAGTTCCTGAATTTGCTAGTTCACGTGTTTGTTCATTTCTATCTGGGGCATAATTGGCCAAATCTTATATTGCTCAGATAATAGGAACAATGACCCTGATGAAAACCTATTATGTTTGCAGTTAGGACCACGTTTCAATCAGAAGTTGGTGTTTGAGGAAGATATATTCATCAAGAAGCATAGTTTGCAGGACACTGGTACTGTCATATGGAAGAAATGCCATGTGAAGATTATGAGGATTAAACAGAATGAAAAAGAACTTTCAGCTGGGCTAATCTATCTTCCCAACTAGATTTCAAACCCTTTGGCAGCATGGGTACTATTTTTTTTTTGCCTTGTAAACACATTTTTACAAATTATTGATGTATAATTAGCATACAATGTTATATTTGTTTCTAGCGTATAACATACTGATTCAACAACAACTGTGGAAAACAGTATAGAGTTTCTTCAAAAAATTAAAGATAGAATTACCACATGGTACCCTAATTCCACTACTGGGTATTTACACAAAGAAAATGAAAACACTAATTCAAAAAAAAATATGTACCTCTATGTTTATCACAGCATTATTTACAATAACCAAGATATGGAAGCAACCCAAGGGTAGGTGAATGGATAAAGAAGATGTAGAACACACACACAGACACATACACAGGAATATTACTCAGCCATGAAAAAGAATAAGATCTTGCCATTTGCAACAACATAAATAGACCTAGAGGGTATTACGCTAAGTGAAACGAGGCAGACAGAGAAAGACAAATACCATGTGATTTCACTTATATGTGGAATCTAAAAGACAAAACAAACATGGGTCCTATTTTATACATTGTGGGTTTAGCACTGTGGTAGATACAAAAATGCATAATAAAGTCTGCCAGCTGTACCAGTTTATAGTCTATTTCATTATGACTTTACTATGGACAACATCTGATTCTTTAAAAGGTGAACAAAGCTGTTTCAAAGGTATAGTGGAAGGATAATTTGAGAAAGTGTTAGGCAAGACTGTATGGAAGCCCTTTATTTTCCAATTTCTAAGAGTGGGTGACCCATACCTTACAACTATGTAACTGGAAAGGCAGAATACTATCGTGGTTACAGCCCTTGGGTCTGAAGCCAGACTAATTGGGTTTCAGTCCCATCTCCATATCCTGATGAATCATGTCAACTTGAGTAAATGACCAAACCTCCCTCTACCTCTGATTCCTCATCTGTAAAATGGGACTAATAATGGAACCTACCTCCTGGGGCTGTTGTGGGAATTTAGTGAATTCGTATATGTAAAACCCTTAGAACAAAGCCTGGCTTTTTATAGGAAAAGTGCTCAACAAATATTAGATCAACAAATGCTGTTTGTGTTATTACTGTTATCACCATTCTTGTCTGGCTTTGCCATTTAGGAGCTGGTTTCCTNGCTGCTTTTTACACTTACCAGTTTCCTCTTAGACTTTGAGCCATATTTAGAGCAAGAAAATTCAGATTATTCAGATTTCACTCTTTGTCCAACAACACTCTTCAGAGACTGAATTTGGGGAGACATGGAGTCTTGACTGAAATAGGTTATTTTTGGTAGATCTCTGGATTTCATGAATATGGTGAGCTCTGATATATTGAAAGGATCCACTTAATAATACTGTCTGTGAAATAACATACCTTAAAGATATTTCATAAATGAGATGACAGCCTGCTTAATAGCGATACGTAAAGAATACCCTCTTTGTGGGGTAAGTATATACTGTTCCTTTGGAAACAGACTTTCCTGCAAATTAAAGCCTTTTCATAGTTTGGCTGTGAGTTTTAAAAATATATAAATACACTTGATACCTACACTTTGATAGCTTGTCTTATTTTAGTGGTTGTTTAGTCTTTCAAGGGTCTTTATCTTTTATTTATCCCATTTTTTCCCCCAACTAGTAGGGAGTAAATCACCTGACCAAGCAGACCACATAGCTAGCTGATAGTGAAAATTCATTCAATTTCATATTTGAAGTAGGTAGGTTTAAAAAAAAATTTTTAACATTTATTTATTTTTGAGAGACAGAGCATGAATGGGAGGTGGGGCAGAGAAAGAGGAAGACACAGAATCCGAAGCAGGCTCCAGGCTCTGAGCTGTCAGCACAGAGCCTGACACAGGCCTCAAACCCACGATCAGCGAGATCAGGACCTGAACTGAAGTTGGGTGTTTAACTGATTGAGCCACCCAGGTACCCCTGAAGTAGGTAGGTTTTAATGTCAGCCTCTGAGGGAGCTAATTCAAACAAGTGAAATAATCCAGAATCAAATGCATCAGACACAAGGTTCCATCTCTGCAGTGTGGATTTAAATAAACAAAGTAACTTCTTTATCAGGGAGTAACTGCCTTCCTGATGAAGTAAACTCCGTTTACATGTTAGTGGCTGCAGACCAGTACAAGTAGAACTATTTATGCTAGCCTAATAATGTCCCTTAAACAGCCCCCTTCATCGATTTGCTGCATTATTTTCCTTTTTTTTAAATAAAAATTTATTATATTTGAGTGAAAGGGAGAGAGAGAGAGAGAGCACATGAGCAGGGGATGAGCACAGAGAGAGGGGGACAGAGAGAATCCCAAGCAGGCTCCATACTGTCAGTGCAGAGTCTGATGTGGGGTTCGAACCCACAAACCATGAGATCATGACCCGAGCCAAAACCAAAAGCCAGATGCTTAACCGACTGGGCCACCCAGGCGCCTCAATGGATTTGCTTCTAAGCATATACCCAAATTCTTTGTGAAACAGTGTCTAGAAAAGTTGTATATGTGACAGGCAAAACAGATNACAGTCACCTCTCACCCACATATGGAAGGTAGCAAATGGTGCCTTATTTGGATGTTTGTTTTGGGAAATTCATGATCATTTGTTATTGGTTAAAGATGATGAGCTTGTTAAAATATTTCAAGTATTTCCTACTCCATTCTAGAATATTGTATATTGACTCATTAATTTGTGTGTATAGCAAGAAAATTGTATTTCTAAGACTTGGCTGAAAAACATACAAGTTTTGCCTAAAAAGTAATTTTTATTTTCTGGGTTCTTTCAGTTAATAAACAGTTTTGAACATCTACTCTTAGCCCAGAAATGTAGATTAATATAACAATGCTAACAATAATAGTAATATCACAAAAGAGGAAATAAAAATATTTACTGAAAGTGAATACATATTCAGCTTTCCTGATAAAGAAATACTTGTTCTGTTTTTCACTACCAAGTTGGCAGTTTTAATCTATTTTTTTAAAAAAATTTAATGTTTATTTTTGAGAGAGAGAGACAGAGCCTGAGCAGGGGAGGGACAGAAAGAAAGAGAGAGAGGGAGACACAGAATCCAAGGCAGGCTCCAGGCTCTGAGCTGTCAGCACAGAGCCCAACACAGGGCTCGAACTCACGAACAATGAGATCATGACCTGAGTTGGACACTCAACTGACAGAGCCACCCAGGCACCCCCCAGTTTTTTATTTTAATTCCAGTATAGTTAAGATACAGTGTTATATTAGTTTCAGGTGTGCAGTATAGTGACTCAGCAATTCTATACATTACTCAGTGCTCATCATAAGTGTACTCTTTAATCCCCATCACATATTTCACCCATCCCCTACCCCATCCCCTCTGGTAACTATCAGTTTGTTCACTATAGTTAAGAGTGTGTTTCTGGTTTGACTCCTCTTTTCCTCTTTGCTCATTTGTTTTGTTTCTTAAATTCCACATATGAGCAAAATCATATAGTATTTGTCTTTCTCTGACTGACTTCACTTAGCATTATAATCTCTAGCTCCATCTATGTCGTTGCAAACAGCAAAATTTCATTCTTTTTTATGGTTAAATAATATTCTGATATATATATGTCAGATTTATATGTATATAAATCTTCTNTCAGTATCCGAAATATACAAAGAATTTATATAACTCAACAACCAGAAGACAAATAATCCAATTTAAAAATGGGCGGAAGAACAAACAAACATTTCTCCAAAGAAGACATTCTTATGACCAACAGGCACATGAAAAGATGCTCAATATCACTCATCAACAGAGCAACAGAGAAAAGCAAACCACAACTGCAATATCTATCACCTCATACCTGTTAGAATGGCTAAAATCAAACACACACACACACACACACACACACACACACAAAGATGGAGCACCTGGGTGGCTCAGTTGATTGGGCATCTGTCTCTTGATTTCTGCTCGGGTCATGATCTCTTGGTTGTGAGATTGAGCCCCATGTCAGGCTCCACACTCAGTGGAGCTTGGGATTCTGTCTCTCTCCTTCTGCTCTCTCTCTCTCTCTCTCTCTCTCTCTCAAAATAAGTAAACATTAAAAAGAACACAAACACCAAGTTTTGGTGAGGATGTGAAATCAAAGGAACCCTCATGTGTTATGTATTGCTGGTGGGAATGCAAACTG
>NW_027527804.1:120135-120724 GCF_008692635.1 Crocuta crocuta
GGGAGGGACAGAAAGAAAGAGAGAGAGGGAGACACAGAATCCAAGGCAGGCTCCAGGCTCTGGGCTGTCAGCGCAGAGCCCAACACAGGGCTCGAACTCACGAACAATGAGATCATGACCTGAGTTGAAATCAAGAATCAGATGTTCAACCANCCAGGCACCCCCCAGTTTTTTATTTTAATTCCAGTATAGTTAAGATACAGTGTTATATTAGTTTCAGGTGTGCAGTATAGTGACTCAGCAATTCTATACATTACTCAGTGCTCATCATAAGTGTACTCTTTAATCCCCATCACATATTTCACCCATCCCCTACCCCATCCCCTCTGGTAACTATCAGTTTGTTCACTATAGTTAAGAGTGTGTTTCTGGTTTGACTCCTCTTTTCCTCTTTGCTCATTTGTTTTGTTTCTTAAATTCCACATATGAGCAAAATCATATAGTATTTGTCTTTCTCTGACTGACTTCACTTAGCATTATAATCTCTAGCTCCATCTATGTCGTTGCAAACAGCAAAATTTCATTCTTTTTTATGGTTAAATAATATTCTGATATATATATGTCAGATTTATATGTATATAAATCTTCT
>NW_027527804.1:120761-123287 GCF_008692635.1 Crocuta crocuta
TCAGATTTATATTTATATAAATCTTCTGCACAGTGAAGGAAACAACAAAACTAAAAAGCAACCTACTGAATGGGGGAAGATCTTTGCAAATAACATCTGATAAAGCATCAGTATCCGAAATATACAAAGAATTTATATAACTCAACAACCAGAAGACAAATAATCCAATTTAAAAATGGGCGGAAGAACAAACAAACATTTCTCCAAAGAAGACATTCTTATGACCAACAGGCACATGAAAAGATGCTCAATATCACTCATCAACAGAGCAACAGAGAAAAGCAAACCACAACTGCAATATCTATCACCTCATACCTGTTAGAATGGCTAAAATCAAACACACACACACACACACACACACACACACACACAAAGATGGAGCACCTGGGTGGCTCAGTTGATTGGGCATCTGACTCTTGATTTCTGCTCGGGTCATGATCTCTTGGTTGTGAGATTGAGCCCCATGTCAGGCTCCACACTCAGTGGAGCTTGGGATTCTGTCTCTCTCCTTCTGCTCTCTCTCTCTCTCTCTCTCTCTCTCAAAATAAGTAAACATTAAAAAGAACACAAACACCAAGTTTTGGTGAGGATGTGAAATCAAAGGAACCCTCATGTGTTATGTATTGCTGGTGGGAATGCAAACTGGTGCAGCCACTGTGGAAAACAATATGGAGGTTCATCAAAAAGTTAAAAATGAAACCACCCTATGATTCAGTAATCATACTACTGGGTAGTTACTCCCAAAACTACTACAAAAACAGGAATTCAAAGGGATACATGCACCCATATGTTTATTTCAAAATTATTTACAATAGCCAAATTATGGAAGGAGCCCAAATGTCCAAACTGGCAAAGTTTTAAACAATTTAATTATCCAGTGTTGTGCATTCTCACCTTCTGCTAATGGGACTGTAANGTATAAAGTTTCTGGATGGCAGTTAAACATTTGAATGCATTCAAAACTTTTGACCCAATAAATCTACTTCTAAAAATTTATATTAAGAAAAATAACCAGTGTTATATACAAAAGTTTATATACTAAGAATTTGTTTTAAAAAAAGAAAAGGAAACAGCCTAATCTCCCCAAAAAGGGGATTGGTTAATAAATTGTGGTTCAGCTGTGTTGCTGTAGAATCTAGTCACCAAGCATAAAGTATAAGGGAAATATTTAATGGTCCCAAAATATTCAGGATATGCTAATTTTAGAATAGTTTACAAAATGTATGTGCTATGTGCTGTTAATTTTGTGACAAAACCTTTATTCATACAATGCATAGAAAAAAATGGGAAAGAGCTTCCGGTTTCTGGTCTGACATACAAAGAGCTTAGAAGTTGTCACTCCCATTGTCACAAGAAAAAAGCTGAAGGAATGACTCCTCTTAAATCAATTAGAAAATTGAGGTCACAGGGCAGGCTGCTCAATGTTTTTTACTCTGAAGTCTAGAAAGCCTGGTGAATGTAATCACCACTGCTGGACCTTGGTAGGAGCAAGGGTAATTGACTAATTGCTGGAGATCAAGTTTGAACTACCTTGAGAGAAAAACTTCTTTTTGTCAGTTTCACCCCTAGGAGCCCCATCAAGTTCTGAGGGTGAAGATTGGAGAAAAAAAATTCTTTGGTGCTGAAGGCACAGGAGGGAAAAAGTAACCATTCTGAAATAAGCCGGAAGTTCTTTGTTCTCCTGAATTAAGGCCTGCCCTCAAGGGAAATGATTTTACTAGAGCCTAACAGATTTGCATTTTATCAGAGCCTAACCAACTGGGTAGAAGGAAAATACCCAACTCCACTAACCTTCCTTCTTACCTACACTGGTAGGGAAGAGCAAACCTAACTAACAGTTTTGAAGGTCACACCTCAGAGACACAGGCTCACTTAAAGTCTGAAAACTAGGGGCGCCTGGGTGGCTTAGTCGGTTGGGCGTCCGACTTTCGCTTAGGTCATGATCTCGCAGTTCGTGGGTTCGAGCCCCACATTGGGCTCTGTGCTGACTGCCAGCTCAGAGCCTGGAGCCTGTTTCAGAGTCTGTGTCTCCCTCACTCTCTGACCCTCCCCTGCTCACGCTGTCTCTCTCTCTCTCTCTCTCCCCTAGAAATAAATAAAAATATTTTAAAAAAATGTCTGAAAACTAATCATATATTTATAGAATGCTTCTTTGTCCCACCACCTTGCCACAATTAACCACCATATCAATAGAGGGCCTTGTAAAACAGGAGATTACAGCTGAAAGAACTGCCCACCTCAGACATTATTTAAGAAAGAGTATTTAGGGAAGCCCAAGACAACAGAAGGGAAGTAAACAAGGACATTAGGGCGAATTTTACCTACATCCCAGCAATAATAAAGAGTGAATGGAACCTAATTCCTAGCTAGATTAACATAAAACCTCATGCTGAAGGTGTATCTACCTTAGTTTCTTTTATCCAATACATCATGTCTGACTTTCACAAAAAAGTAAAAGGTATTGTAAAAGGCAGAACAAAAACAAACAAACGAAAAACCAACCACAGTCTAAAGACACAAATCAAG
>NW_027527804.1:123422-147653 GCF_008692635.1 Crocuta crocuta
CAGACTCTGTTATAGAAGATATTTTGGAATTATCGGACTGTGAATTTAGAGTAACTATGAGTAATATGCTTTGGACTCTAATGGGTAATGGGGCTAATATGCAAAAATATAAGGGAAATGTAAACGAAGAGATGGAGACTCTTAACAAATGCAAAGGAAATGTGAAAAATTAGTAACACTGTAAGAAATGAAGAATGCCTTTGATGGGCTCATCAGTAGATTGGACATGATGGAGGAAAGAATCAGTGAGCTAAAGATATTCTGATAGAAACTTCCCAAACTAAAATAAAAAGTTAAAAAAATGAAGAAAAATGTAACAGAATATCCAAGAACTGAGAAAAAATTACAAAAGGCTTAACATATGTATAACAGGAATACCAGAAGGAGAGGAAAGGAATGAAAAAAAAAATATTTGAAGTAATAATGGCTGAGAATATTCCAAAATTAATGACAGACACCATAACACAGATCCAGGAAACTCAGAGAATACAAAACAAGAAAAATATGAAAAGATCTATACCTAGGCATATCATATTCAAACTGCAAGAAATCAAAAACAAAGAGAACATCTTGAAAGCATCTGGAGGAAACATACATTACCTATAGAGAAACAAAGATAAGAATTACATCCGATTTCTCTCCAGAAACCATGCAAGGAAGACAATTAAATAAATTATTGAAAGAAACCCCCACCAACCAAGAACCTAGAAATCTGTGTCCAACAAAATTATCCTTCAAAAATGAAATAGAAGTAAATTTTCTCAGGCAAAAATGAAAAGAATTTGTCACCTGCCTAAATGTTAAGAGAAATTTTTCAGAAAGAAGGAAAATGATATAGGCCAGAAAGTGGGATCTCCATAAGGAGAGGAGGAGCATTACAGAAGAAATAAATAAAGGTAAAATAAACTCTTTAACTTTTCATATTCTGAACTAAGAAAAAAATTGTTCAAAATAATCATAGCAACAATGTATTGAATGATTATAGTTTCTGAAAAAGTAAAATGAATAACAGCACTCTTATACAGGATGCGAGAGAGGAAAAGAGTACTTTGCTCTAAGGTACATGCACTGCCTGAGAAGTAATATAGTGTTTTATGGATTTAGATTAGTTGTAAATGTGTATTGAAAACTCTAGCCCTACCACCAGAATTTTGTTCAAAATAAATATAATTGATATGCTAAAAGAAGGGAGAAAATGGAAGAAAAGGAAATGCCCAATTAAAAGTAGAGAATGCAAAAAAAAAAAAAAAGTCTATTTAGAAGNACAATTACAAATATGGTCAATCTGAATCCAGCTATGTCAACAATCACTTTAAGTGTGAATGGTCTATACACATCAATTAAAAGAGAGTAACAGAGGAGCTCCTGGGTGGCTCAGTCAGTTGGGCGTCTAGCTTCGGCTAAGGTCATGGTCTCACGGTTGGTGGGTTCAGGCCCTGTGTCGGGCTCACGTCGGGCTCCATGCTGACAGTTCAGAGCCTGGAGCCTGCTTCAGATTCTGTGTCTCCCTCTCTCTCTGACCCTCCCCTGCTCATGCTGTCTCTCTCTCTCAGAAATAACTAAAACATAAAGAAGAGAGAGAGAGAGAGTAACAGAGTAGATAAAAAGAAAAAAACATGACCCAACTATATGTTGTCTACAAGAAACCCACTTTAAATATAAAGGCATATGTAGACTAAAAGTAGAGGGATGGTGAAAGCTATAGCATGCTGACACTAATCAAAAGAAAGTGGGAGTAGCTATATTACTTTCAGACAAAGCAGACATTGAGAGCAAGGAAAATTATGTATATACACCTAATAGGGCATCAAAATATGTGAGGCAAAAACTTTTAGAGCTGCAAGGAGAAACAGACAAATCCACTATGATAGTTGGAGACTTCTACAACTCTCTATTAATATTTAAAAGTTCCAGAAGACAGAAAATCAGTAAGGATATAATTGAACTAAACAGCACCATTAATCAACCAGATCTAATTGAGTTCTACAGAATATTTCACCCAAAAGTAGAATACAGATTTTCCTTAAGCTCATATGGACCATCCACCAAGATGGACCACATTCATGGGTCATAAAGCACACCTTACCAAATTATAAATAGTAGACATTATACAAAGTATCCTCTCAGACAACAGTGGAATTAAGCTAGAACTNACAAAATAATAGAACGAAAGCTGTAAAATTCCCAAATATTTAGAGATTAAATAATACAGTTTAAAATAGCACATGGGTCAAATACATCTCAAGAGAAATTTAAAAATATTTTGAATTCTATGAAAATAAAATAGAACTTAATCAGAACTCACATGATGCAGCAAATGCAGTGTTTAGGGGAAATTTATAGTGTAGAATTAATATATTAGAAAAAGGAAAGATATAATGTCAACAATCTGAACTTCACCTTAGGAAACTAGAAAAATTGGAGTCAATCAAATTTGAAGTCAGTAGAAGTAAATATTAAAAAAATTAAGCAGAAATCAATGAAAATGAAACCAAGGAACCAATAGAGAAAAATCAATGAAACCAAAACTGATTCTTAGAAGAGATTCATATAATAAACATCTAGGTTAGATGGTTAATAACAAACATCCAGGTTAATTAAGAAAAAAAAAGAGAGAAGACATAAATTACTAATACCAAAAATGAAAAGAAAGGCCATCACCACTATTAATCCGTGGACACCAAAAGGATAATAAAGGATTGTAATGAACAACTGTGTACACAGATTTGATAACTTAGAAACTGAATGAATACCTTGGAAGATGCATTTAACAAAACTCATGCAAGAAGTAGTCTGAATAGCTTATATCTATTAAAGAAATTGAATCAACAATTCATCGTCTCCCAAAACAGAAAGCACAAGGCCCAGATGATGAACTGGTAAACTTGACCAAACATTTTAGGAAAAACTAAATGCCAACACTCTGCAGTGCGTCTTAGAAGATAGAAGCAGAAGGAACACTATCTTACTCATTCTATGAGGCCGATATTACTCTAAAACCAAAACCAGAAAGAGATGTTACAAGAAAGGAAAATCACAGGTCAATATCTTTTATGTAAAAATTCTTAACAAAATATTAGCAAATGGAAACTAACAGTGTAGGAAAAATGCACAATTTATGGAATTTATTCCAGGAATGCAAGGCTTTTTCAGCATTCAAAAATCAACTAATGTAGAGACACCTGGGTGGTTCAGTCGGTTAATCGGCAGTTTCAGCTCAGCTCATGATCTCACAGTTCGTGGGTTTGAGCCCCGCATTGGGCTCTGTGCTGACAGCTTAGAGCCTGGAGCCTGCTTCAGATTATGTATCTCCCTCTCTTTCTTCCCCTCCTCAGCTCGCACTCTGTCTCTCTCAAAAATAAAATAAAATAAAAAATGTTAAAAATTTAAAAAAATTAATGTAATCCATCACATCAATAGGCTAAAGAAGATAAATCCCATGAATGTATCAGTAGATGCATATACAAAGCATTTGATAAAATCCAATGCTATCCAGCAAACTAGGAATAGAAGAGAATTTCTTCAACTTCATAAAGAACATCTACCAAAAAATCTATAGCTAACATAATACTCAGAGAAACTAGGTGCTTTTCTCCTAAGATCAGGAACAAGGCAATGATGTCTTCTCTCACCACTCCAATTCAACATTGTACTTGAAGTCATAGCTAATGCAGTAAGATGGGAAATGGAAACAAAGCATATAAATGGTTAGAATGAAGAAATAAAACTACCTTAGTTCATAGATGACATAATTATCTATGCAAAAAGTCCTAAAGAGTTAATAAAAAACCCTCCTAGACTTAAGCTATTATAGCAAAGTTGAAGGACATAAGGTTAATACTAAAAAGTTCATTGCTTAACTCTCTGTTAGCAACGACTGGAATTTGTAATTAAAAACACAATGCCATTTACATTAGCACCAGAAAATTAAAAAATATTTAGGTATAAATCTAAGAAAATGTGTGCAAGATCTCTGTGAGAAAAACTACAAAATTCTCAGGGAAGAAATCAAATAAATGGAAATATATTCCACTTTAATGGATAGGAAGATCCAATATTGTCAAGATACCAGTTCTTCCCAGCTAGATCTATAGATTCAATATAATTCAAATCAAAATCCTAGCACTTTTTGGAAATAAACAAAGTGATTCTAAGGTTTCCATGAAGAGACACCAAAGACCCAGAATTTCAAGCAAAATGAAGAACAATAAAGTTGGAGGACTGACACTACCCAACTTCAAGACATTCTAAGAGCTACATTAATCAAGAGAGTGTGGTGTTATTGAAAGAAGAGACAAATAGATCAATGGAACTTAATATAGATCGCCGAAATAGACCCACACAAATATAGTGATCTCTGACAAAAGGAATAATGACATTTTACTGGAAAAAGGATAATCTTTTCAACAAATGGTGCCAGAACCACTAGACATCCACATGCAAGAAAGAAAGAAAGAGAGAGAGAGAGAGAGAAAGAAAGAAAGAAAGAAAGAAAGAAAGAAAGAAAGAAAGAAAGAAAGAAAGAAAGAAAGAAAATAATGTAGACACCGACCTTAAACCTTTCATAAAAATAGCTTGAAATAGTTCAAAGGTCTAAATATAAAATACAAAAGTATAAAACTTCTAAAAGATAACATAGGAGAAAATCTAGGTGACCTTGGATTTGGTAGTGAGCTTTTAGATATAACATCAAAAGCATGCTCCATGAAAGAAAAAATTGATAAATTGGATTTAATTAAAAGTAAAAGATTCTGCTCTGGAAAAGACACTGTTGAATAAGCGAACTGAAGGAAATATTTGCAAAACACTCATCTGATAGAGGACTTGTGTCCAAAATTTGCAAAGAACTATTAAANAATTAAAGGAAAGAAAAGAAAATGACTAACCCAATTAAAAGGCCAAGGAGCTAAACAGACACCTCACCAAAAAAGATATACAGATGGCATATAAGCATATGAAAAGGTACTCCAGGGGCACCTGGGTGGCTCAGTCGGTTAAGTGCCCGACTTTGGCTCAGGTCATGATCTCACGGTTCGTGGGTTCGAACCCCGCGTCGGGCTCTGTGCTGACAGTTCATAGCCTGGAGCCTGCTTCAGATTCTGTGTCTCCCTCTCTCTCTGCCCCTCTCCCACTTGCTCCCTGTCTCTGCCTCTCAAAATAAAATAAAGGCATACAAATTTTTTTCAAAAAAGAAAAGATACTCCACATCATATGTCATTAGAGATTTGCAAACTAAATTAACAAATTAGACACTGCCACACACCTATTAGAATGGTTATTACCTGAAATATAGAGAACACCAAATACTCGTGAGGCCATGGAGTAACAGGAACTCTCATTCACTGCTGGTGGGAATGCAAAATGGTATAGTCACTTTGGAAGACAGTTTGGAAGTCTCCTACCAAGCTAAATATCATTTTACTATGTGTTCCAGCAGCCATACTCTCAGGCATTATCCAAATGAGCTGAAAACATGCCCACCCAAAACCTGCTCGCAAGTGTTTAGAACACTTTTATTCACAATTTCCAATAATTAGAAGCAACCAAGATGTCCTTCGGTAGGTGAATTGATAAATAAGCTGTACATCCATACAATGGAATATTATTTACTGACAAAATAAATGAGTTGTCAAGCAATGAAAAGAAAACATGGAGTAACCTTAAGTGGATATTTCTAAGTGAAAGGAGCAAGTTTAAAAAGACTTCACACCTTATGATCCCGACTGTATGACATCTTGAAAAGACAAAACTATAAAGACAGTATAAAAAGATCAATGGCTTTCAGGAGTTGTTGGGGGACAGAGGAGGGAATAGATAAATAGGCAGAATTCAGGGGCTATTTTGGGCTCTGAAACTATTCTGTGTGATACTGTAAAGTTGGGTATGTATCATTATACATTTGCCATAACCCATACAACTACACAAACAAAGTGCATGCTCGGGTAAACCATGTGCTTTACCTGATACATCATTATTGGTTCATTAATTGTAACATGCACTACACTTAACATAGGATGTCAATAACGGGAAGCTGGGGTTATGAGGTCAAGAGAGGATATATTGAAACTCTCTGTACTTTCTGCTCAATTTTTTTGTAAACCTAAAAGTGCTTCAAAAAAGTAGTCTATTGATTAAAAAAAAGAAAAGTAAAAAAGTGACATTATAGAATTGTAAAAGTGGTTACCTTCTGGTAGCACAATTCTATGTGATTTTTCTTTCTTCTCTTTTTAGTTTTATTTATGTATAATTTACAGGCAATTCACCCTTTTTCTAGGGTAGAGTTTTGTGAGTTTCAACAAAAAACATTCTGCTGTGAAGTCACCATCAGAATTAAGATAAAAAATGGCTCCATCACCCAACAGATTTACTCTGTGCTCCTTTGTAGTTAAAATTCTTCTCCCCACCCCCTGTCCTTGGTAACTGGATCTGCTTTCCTTCCCTATCGTTTTGCCTTTTGTGGAATGAAAATAATTGGAATCATACCCGTACATGGACTTTGAGTCTGGCTTTATTCATGTAGCATAATGCTTTTGAGATTCATCTATGTTTGTGTGCCTCAAACATTCATTTCTTTTTATTGCTGACTGATATTCCATTGTTCGCATGTTTACAAATTTATCATTTAAAGGACATGTGAGTTGCTTTTAGGTTTTATTGACAATGAATAGACCCGTTGTAAACATTCTTGTACAGGTTTTTGTTTGAATATACATTTTTATTTCACCAGGGAAAGTGCCAAGGAGTNGATTATAGGGTTATATATATAATTAGTGTAGTTTTAACTTTATAAGAAACTGCCAAGTTGCTTTCCAGGGTGGCTGCACTACTTTGCATTTCCACCAGCAAAGTATGAGGAGAGTTCCAGTTGCTTCACATCCTCACCAACACTTAGTATGGTTAGGTTTTTTGAGTTAGGTGACTAGTTTCAATTTGCATTTCCCTGCTGATTGATTATCTTTGTGTTTGATATCTGTGTATCTTCTTTGGTAAAGCGTCAGTTCGAATTGTATTCCTATTTTATTTTATTTTATTTTTGAGAGAAAAACGAGAGGGAGGGAGCACATGGGGGAGGGGCAGAGAGAGAGAGAGAGAGAGAGAGAGAGAGAGAGAGAGAGAGNAGAGAGAGAGAGAGAGAGAGAGAGAGAGAGAGAGAGAGAGTCCCAACCAGGCTCTGCACTGTTAGTGCAGTGCCCGATGCAGGGCTCAGTCTCATGAACCATAAGGTGGTGACTGGAACTGAAATCAAGGGTCAGATGCCTAACCGACTTAGCCACCCAGGTGCCTCTCAAATTTCAGTTTCTAATTGTTCATTATAGAATATATTAGCATAATCAGCTTTTGGATATTGGCCTTGTATCCTGTAATCTTGCTAAATTCTCTTAACTATTTCTAGTAACTGTAAATAAATTCTTTGGGATTTTTCTTTGTAGATGGCCATATCTATTAATAGAACAGTTTTATGTTTTATTCTCCAATAGGCATACCTTTTCCTTCTTTTTCTTACCTGATTTCACTGGCGTGGATCTCCACAAAGCAGTGGAGCAGATACCCATGCATAACTCCCAATCTCAGGGAAAAAGCGTTCTCTTTTTCCATAAAGTATGCTGTTAGCTGTAGATTTTTTTGAAGATGCCCTCGTTAGGTTGAGGAAGGCCCTCTTCTAAAGCTTTGCTGAGAGTTTCTGTCACAAATGAATATAGAATTTTGTCAAATGCTTTTCTGCATCTATTGTGATTATCACATGATTTTTCTTCTCCAGTTTGTTGATATGATGAATTATGTTGACTGAATTGTGAGTATTGTGAATTTTGAATTAGCCTTTAATTTTCAGGATAAATCCCCACTTTCTCATAAAGTATTATCCTTCTTATGTATCCTTGGGTTTAATTTACTAAAATTTTAGTGAGAATATTTGTGTCTATGTTCAGGAGGGATGTTGGTCTGTAGTTTTATTTTTGTTCTTGCAATATCTTTATCTGGTTCTGATGTCAGTGTCATTCTCACATCAATGATGCAGTCCCTCCTCTTCATTTTTCTGAAGTGTTTGGTAGAATGTTTGATAGAATTCACTAGTGAAGTCATCTGGCCTTGGAGTTTTCATTGTCACAAAGTTTTTAACTACAGATTCAAGTTCTTTAAAAGATATATGAATATTCAGGTTATCTAGCTCTTCTAGATTGAGATTTGGTAATTTGTGTCTTTCCGAGAATCCATCCATTTCATCTAGGTTGCTAAATTACGTAGCATAAAGTTATTCATAATATTCTTTTTTATCCTTTTAAAAAAATTCTCTCTGTTGTCCCTCATATTGGGAATTTGCATCTTCCATATTTTTATCGTTGCTGATTTTGTGAGAGGTTTATCAATTTTATGGATTTTATTTAAAAAACGCANAAAATAAATAAACATTAAAAAATTTTAAAAACACATTGTTCTCACTGATTTTTTTTTCTGTTGATTTTCTGTCTTCAATTTCACTGATTTCTGTTCTTTATCATTCCTTTCTTCTGTTTGCTTTTGGTTTGTTTTTCTCTACTTTTTCTAGTTTTTTGTTTTTGAGAGAGAGAGCGAGCGAGCGAGCACAAGTGAGAGAAAGTCAGAGGGAGAGGAGGACAGAGAATCTTCAGCAGGCTCCACATCCAGAACAGAGCCCAACATGAAGCTTGATCTCATGACCCTGAGATCATGACCTTTGCTGAAATGAAAAGTCAGCCACTTAACTGACTGAGCCACCTAGGCACCCCAACTTTTTCTAGTTTCTTAAGGTGTTGGTTTGTAATATAGGTGTTCTCCTTTTCTAATATAGGTGTTCTAGTGATATAAATTTCACCTTTAAGTACTTCTTTAGCCAAATCCCATTGATTTTGATATGCTGTGTTTTTATTTTCATTTAGTGCAAACTATTTTCTAACTTTCCATTTGATTTTTTTCTTCAACCACAGGCTATTTATGAGTTACCAGTATATTAAAAATGGTTGTCTAGTGCTGGGATTGCGTGTAATGATTTTCACATATATACATTTGTTTTTACTCTCTTCTTTTTGGAACTTTGTGCAAGTTTTCCAATTTTATACATTAAGTATGCATTGCTTTTCTAAGAAGAAAATATAAAATGCCACTCTACATTTTGTAGTACTTTATCATTTACAGAGTTTCACTTAATCCTCCAAACTCTTCTTGAGAAACAGATAATCTATGTCCCACAGGTGTTGAAACCAGATTGGCAATTTTTTTATTTTCATTTTTGTTTTTTACTTCTTTTAAGACTGATAGTTTCAATGACTTGCTCAATGACACACAGGTAGAGCTAGTTTAGAATTCAAACTCAGATTTTCTGACTCTCCCAGTTCATCCTTCTGAAGAAGTTGGAAACAATGGTTTGAAAAGTAAATTGGAATGTATTTTCGGGGTGGTTGGAAAAAAAATCATTGAGGGTCTTGAGTGAGTGACTTGAGACAATGATCTTAGTGTAGTATTTTTTAATGTTTATTTTTGAGAGATAGCATTAGTGGGGGATGGACAGAGATAGAGGGGGACTGAGGACCCCACATGTGCTCTGCACTGATAGCAGTGACCCCATGTGGGGCTCGAACTTATGAACTGTGAGAGAGTGACCTGAGCTGAAGTCTGACATTCAACTGACTGAACCATCCAGGTGCCCATTTCAGTGTAGTATTAATCTAAATCTCTGATTCCTAGGGGCTCTCAGGCATGATCTCAGCCGGTTAAGCATCCGACTTCGGCTCAGGTCATGATCTCACAGTTTGTAGGTTCAAGCCCCGCATCAGGCTCTGTGTTGATGGCTCAGAGCCTGGAGCCTGCTTAGCATTCTGTGTCTACTTCTCTTTCTGTCCCTCCCCAGCTTGTGCTCTGTCTCTGTCTCTATAAAAAATAAATAAACATTTAAAAATTAAATAAATAAATAAATCTCTAATTTCTAGTGAGGTTGAACATCTTTTCCTGTTTATTGCCTGTTCGCATTTCTTCTTCTCCCAAATTGTTATTCATGTCCCAGATAAATAGATCATCTTTCTGCTGGACTGGCTGGGCTTTTTCTTATTAATTTAAATGATCAAAAGTTCCCAATACTCATACTTTATTTGTTGGAAATATCTTCTCCCAGCTTCTTGCTTATCTGCCTTTTCTTTATTCAATTTTGATCATCAGAGAAATGTGTACTGGAGAGTGGGAGAAACTGATGCGTTTGCTACAAGAAGAATCTTGGTTGTTTTGACCTTGAGTGATGGGAAGCAGGAAATAGATAAGGATGGGATTTGAAGGTGAATAAAATGGTTTAGAGATTCATTTACCAGTCATTTGTTAATTGATTACGTTTACTGGCCCCAGTGTGCTAGGCCATGTGATAGAGAGCAAAGAACAAATGTTGCCTGCTTTAAAGAATGTTTTTAATGTTTATTTTTGAGAGAGAGAGAGAAAGAGAGAGCGAGCGAGCAGGGGAGGGGCAGAGAGAGAGGGAGACACAGAATCTGAAGCAGGCTACAGGCTCCGCAGTGTCATCACAGAGCCAAATGCAGGGCTCCCACTCATGAACCACGAGATCATGACCTGAGCTGAAGTTGGAAGCTTAACCAAATGAGCCACCCAGGCACCCCAAATCTTGCCAGCTTTTGAGGAACTTTTACTTTGATGGAGAAATAAGACATGTAAAGTAGTACAAGTAACATAGTATGTGCTCAAGAGACTGTGGCACAAGATAGGCTATGGCTGTGAAAGTTTCTATTCATCAAAGGGGAAGGGGACATTACTTTGGAGCAAATTGGGAGTTGTTTACATAAGAAACAGGCTTTGAGATGAATGAGAGCAAAGACTATGGGTATTTTGTTCACCATCTATCCCCACCAGTTAGCAGAATGCCTGACAATAAGTGTTCAGGGCTTGTGAGTGGCTCAGCCGGTTAAGTGTCTGACTTTGGCTCAGGTCATGATCTCATGGTCTGTGAGTTCGGACTCTCTGCTGTCAGTACAGTGTCTGCTTCGGATCCTTTGTCCCCGTCTCTCTCTGCCCCTCCAATTGTGTTCTCTCTCTCTCAAAATAAAGTTTAAAAAAGAATAAGTGTCCAATTATTTGTTTAATGATTGAATGATACTAGCATGCATGGGCAAAAGCCATTTATAGGAACTTATCACAGTGTGTTTAGTTCATTAGTCATACACCACACTGGGCAGCTCTGAGAAAGAGAGATCAGCATTTCAGACCTTAGCTTGCATTTACAAAGCAAGAAGAACAACTTTTTCCAAAAGGACACACAACATGCTCCCTTATTTTACCATTGGAACAGAGCAGGAATCAGGATCTTGGCTTCACTCAGAAAAACCTGGGCTTGACTCTCATGTCGATTACTTAGTGGTTAGATGACCCTTGATTTCCCTCATCTATGAAATGAGACTAATAATCTTGCTAGTTCATCATAGGATCAAATAAGCAAAGCATATAAAACATGGACCTTCTAGGAGGGGTTCTAGAAATATTCCCTATGCCTCTTCTCTTAAAGGACACTAAACCAGATGGAAAGTGTGATTGCCTTTGGGTTTTATGACTTTGTTTGTGGTTTCTAACCATCATATTCTCCATCTCGTTCCTCACAGATTCAGAGACATATTGTGTGTTTCAAGACAAGAAGTACAGAGTGGGTGAGAGATGGCATCCTTACCTGGAACCTTATGGGTTGGTTTACTGTGTGAACTGCATCTGCTCAGAGGTACAATCCTTCACAGCATATAATTATCCAGTTTGCTCTTTAGACATACTTTCTTTGCCTGGATCGCTGGGAAGCATGGGTGGTAAAAACCTAAGAGAAGTTAGGAAGCAGTTTGTAAGGAAAAATAAACATCTGACTTTTTCGTCTTGTTGCCTTTTGGCTTGTTGCCTTTGGGATCCCTGAGTATTCGCTGTGGCCTAATATTTATAGTCTCTTAACCAAATGATACGGGACATGGTGGGAGAAGGTAGAAGAGTTTGATTAGTGGGAATGGGGAAACAAAGCTCAATATAATACCTGGATTATAAGACAAAATCATTTTCGAAGGTCATTTTCAAGACTTGCCTTTAAAATTTTTTTTTATTGATTTCTGAGAGAGAGAGACAGTGTGAGCAGGGGAGGGTCAGAGAGAGAGGGAGATACAGAATCTGAAGCAGGCTCTAAGCTAGCTTTCAGCACAGAGCCTGATGCGGGGCTTGAACCCATGAACCGTGAGATCATGACCTGAGCCAAAGTCGGACGCTCAACCAACTGAGCCACCCAGGAGCCCCAAGACTGGCCTTTAAAGAAGAGCTTAGGGCAGGTTATACACTGGTTCATCGGAGAGTGTATTTTTTGTTGTCTTTCCTCGTAACCGTAATTAGGATCGAGGCTGTGAAACCTTGGCCCGTACCTGCTGATGATTAGAATTCTCTTCGTTTGATCATGGCTCCTGCCCAATCATTCAGAGAGGTGTTTGGACACCTTAAATGCCATCTGTGCAATAGACAAAACAGATAGTCTCATCTTCTTTCCATGGCCTTGATTCAGGACCACAGGTGTGGCCCATCTTTCTAGATAAGCTTCTGTCATCATATAGTAGTCCAGGGTTTCTCAATCTCTGCACTATTGACATTCTGGCACAGATAATTCCTTGTTGTAGGGGCTGTCCTGGACTGTGTAGGATATTTATCAGCGTTCCTGGCCTCTACCCACTAGACACCAATAGCACCAATCGCAGTTGTGACAACCAAAAATGTCTCGAGATATGGCCAAAGTTGCTTGGGGAGCAAAATGACTCCTGGTGGAGACCACAGCACTAGGTCAATTGGTAAAGGAAGCCTTGTACGAGGCCTTGAGAAAAGAGAACTCAGAACATATGGAAAGAATTTTCAAGACCAGCCTCTCACTTGAGACCTTGTGGAAGAACTGTACACCCTCCCTAGTGCCCAGGTAGAACAGAAGCAGTCACTTGCAAGCCAGATTGTTTTGCCATTTAAATAGAGGGTTGGGCTTCTAGAATATTAAGGATGTGAAAACCTAACCTTTGGGCAATAGGAGATAATGTTAAGAAGCTCCTAGGCTCTAGGGTCAAGGCAGACCATGTTTCCAAGCCGCGCTCTGCCACCTGTGAGTCGTGTTATGTTGGACAAGTTACCTAACCTCTCTGTGATCCCTTCAGCTTGTTTTTCTTTAAAACGGGATAATGATACTACATATTTCATATGGTTGTGCTAAGGATTAAATTCACTGATACATTTCAGTCACTTAAAACAGTGCTTGGTCATAGCATTCAAGAAATGTCAGCTGCTGTCATCATCATCATCACTATCATATCGTATTATTTTTATTTATTAACTCTGGAACAGAATTCAGTTCAACTCATTAAGGAAGCATCTGTGTAGGCCTCAAACCAAAGGAGTGGTTTCTGATGTGCTTTGACGATTTCAGTTCAAAATGATACACTTTGCTCTGAGGAGTGTAGCACAAAAGGGGGCTCTGGTGTTTCCAAATGCAACACTCCAAAAATTTATTCTAGAAGGTCCATGAGAAAAGAAAATGGTTTATGGTAAGGTCATTTGAATTTGGATCAAAGGCCAGGGCAGGTATTAAATAGGGCATCTGGGGACTGATTAACTGCCTGGTATGACATGATTGTCTTAGATTCTTGACCCAACACATTGGAAATGGACAGCTAACCCTTGGAGGCTGAGATTTGCTGTCTGCAGGGCAGTAAAAATGTTAATATGATCCCAAAGCCAACAGGTCAGGCGCTAGGCATCTTCCCTTTCATCCTCTTTGTCACCTTCTTCCCCCACAAAAGCGTGATAAATGCAAGTAACCCGTGCTTGGAATGAATTATGGATGGAAATGCTAATGCATAATTGATTTCCAAAAGTTTCCTGTGATCTAGCATGGCTGAGAGCTGTCAGAGCTAGGAATCTTGTCATTGTAAATTGGTCAGGGACCCAGTCACCCCCCAGGAACACTAGGTAATCAGTTCAATTCCAAAGCCTAGCTGTTCTCAGAAAACTTATGACTGAACCTGGAAAGGAGGAGAGGAGGCAGTCAGCCTGCTGGACCAAGGCAGAATTACATGGAATCCAGGACCCATGTGCCAGGAATGTCTCCTTGCCCAGGGGTGGGTAGCAGCTCAGGGGGACCCATCACTCCTTATCCCTTCCCTCCTGTGGTATTGAGCAGGTGATTATGTAGTTAGAATAGGCTCTTGTTGATGTGAAGCTGGAGCCAGAAATGCTAGAAACACCACAAAGCCAGGCCAGCAGGAGCTGTTTTCCCCACAATTAGCGGGAAGCTTTGAAAACTAGAGCAATGGTGACCCCAGCTTCAGAAAGATATGCCAGCAAGCTATCCGCCAACCCAGCAGAGGTGCTAGGGGTGAGAAGAGGGAAGAAAATACTGATTACATTCAGCTTCTTAGGAATGCGTCATCCGCTGTCTGGGTGAGTCTCTGTGTGCCTGTTTCTCAAATTGGCATGACCACAGGTGACCTTTGAAAGACATTCATTTTTTTTCATGATTGCCTCCTCTCTTTCAGAATGGGAATGTGCTTTGCAGCCGAGTCAGATGTCCAAGCCTTCATTGCCTCTCCCCTGTGCATATACCACATCTGTGCTGCCCACGCTGCCCAGGTAAAACCAGATCGCCTCTCTTTTCCCCGGCTGTGGTTCTCCTTCCTTCCTCTTCCACCCAACCCACTCCATCTGCCTAATTCCCCAGAAGGGAAACTTCCAGACAGAAATAACAATAGGACGCTTTTTAGGCAGGCCGCGTTGGCCCCTAAATGCTGTTTATAGCCCAAGCGGGGCACATTCTAGACTCTAATAAGTTATTGGGTACCCAGTAACAGATTTTCATTGGGCTTTTAATCATTTGAAGGTGGATGTCAGTTGGGGGAAGGGAATTGTGGCTCAGAGAGTTTGTGCCATAACAACCTCTTCCTGCCATGGGCAGCGGGCACCAGGGGAATTGTAGCATGGCGGCACGTGTCTCAAGCAATTAGTGCCGGAATTGCATAAATCAAAGGAGCTGAACCAGTGAGGTTTATGACAGTATAAAGCTGCCTGCCTGCTGAATAGACACCTCCTCCAGACTGCACAGCTATTATGTACACATTGTTAAGAGCAAATCTAAGGGGGAGGCGGGCAGAGACTTTTTCACAAGGCTGTTAGGACCGTCTACTTTGATGGTTTGCGGGTAGGGTGTTTGTCTGAGGCAGCGGCTCCCTCAGTGACACTTTGTTCATGTCTGACTGGGACCTGGCTCCCACACCAGAGGCATGCAGGCATGGAATGATTAAGAGAATGCTGTGGGCCGGACAGCAGTCCCAGGAAAAGCTAAGTGACAGCCTTGGGATCTAGGCAGTAGAAGCCTTGTGGTCCTGTAAATTGATCCTCTTTCCCTCTAGGATGGAGGTTCTTGAGTTGGAGTCTGCGGGTGGGCTTTATGGGGTCAATGAACCCTTTAAAACTGTTTCATTTTTGGTGTAACTCTGTCTACATGTAAATTCTTTTAGAGACGATCCATAGTCTATTGGTATTCATAAAGGGGGTGTATGTGACCCTAAAAACATGAAAGACCACTAGTCTAGGGCATAGGTGGCGCTTTTTTAAGTAGTAAGTAACCTCCTGAAGAGGTTAAAACACAGGAACCAGAAGTGTCAGGGCAGCAATGATAGGGATAGGGCCAGGAATAAGGTTCAGCAAAACTTCAGTTAACATTCCAGTTATAGGAATGGAGGTGTATAATGGAGAAGAAGCCCCCAAACCATTTCAGTCATTACCTTTGTGAACTATACTTTCCTGCATCAGTAAATACACACTGATGGACACAGGAGATTGTCTCCCAGATGGCAAAAGATCATGCCATGTCATACATTTATCATTCTGAATATTGGTGATGATAGTATATGCTTCAAGGTGTAAGAGACTAACGGCATAAGATCTCTCTGAAAGTTGGTTTTTGGAATAAATCCCTAAATGAGGCTTACTATTTCTATAGTTCTTTCTTTGCTGCTTCTACTGAAACTGGATTATGAAGGAGGGGTAGATGGTAGATGGAGCAAAAGTTTTGATTAAAAAGGCCAATCTGGAGACTTTTTCCCACTTTTTTTCCACCCAAAGCCTCCAAAAGTGGTCTCATGCCATAGGAATGTTATCTAAGCTATGTAAACATTGTTCTTCCCTGGGAGGGAGGTTGAGGCATGACCCAGATACAAAGCATAGAGCAGAAAGAAGACTGTACAGTGCAGTATGGCTATTACCTACCCCAGCTGCAAATAGGAAGCAACTGTTGAGAAAAAGCAAACTATAAGCCAGCAGTTCCTTTGAGAGAAAAGACAGTGTTAAAGGAATAGAGGCCATCAATACCAGAAAAGAGAAAATTGTCTTTAAGGCTTAAAAAAACCATTTTCAGGATATAGAAATGAGCTGTGCATTTTCATTTCCCCCTTGTTCTTGTAGGTCACTTCCTTTTGAGTTCATTTTTCTTCTTGTTAACTGTAACCTTTAACAGTTCTTTCCGTGGGTGGTGGTACCAAAGTTCCCTTTGCATCCTTATATGCAAAATGTCTTTATTTTGCCCTCATCCTTGAATGATAATTTGGCTAGGTCAAAAAATTCCCTCAACACTTTTAAATACTAATAAATGGTCTATTGGCTTCCTTCCTTTGTGGTTAAGAAGTCTGATATTTGATTGTAGTTCTTTTCTAGGTAACCTGTTTTCTCCTTCTTCTAGCTTTTAAGATATCCTCTTTTTTTTTTTTTATGCACATGACGAGGTGTGTACATGTGTGATTTATTTTTATTTAGCCTGCTTGGTCCATCGTTTTTTCAGCCAAAAGGCTCAAGTTTCTCTTCAATTTTTACTCATGGTTTTTCTGAAAATTACATCTTACCCTTATTTTTTCCTCCTTCTCAAAATTGCCTATAACATATGTTTTTGCAGCTCATTTAATTTATCCTCTGTATCTTTTAATGCCTCTTTTATATTTTCTGTCTTGGAATACTCCCTGTAATGATATATTACTTTGGTTCTGTCCTCCATTTCATGAATTCTTTCTCAAGCCTTTTCATACCTACTATTCAGGCCATCTGTTGGGTTTTGTTTGTTCTTTTATTTTCAATAACTGTATTTACCCCCAAGTTCTTGAATTACATTTTAAATTATCTATATATTGCTGTTTTATAAACCTTGTTATTATTTCTTGGGACCTTTTTCTTTTATTTATTTCATTAAGACATTTAAGTGTTTATTTAGAGTCCATTCTAGATGCTTTAAATGTCTATATTTTTTGGGGGCATGAATTCTCAGTTTTACTGGGTTTCTTGATGGCTTTTCTTAGTTCTGAATTCTTAGTTCCCCTTGTTTTCTAAAATGCTTGTTTGTTTGTATAAAGCCTTCCCTCCTGGTAGGAATATTGTTCCACGCCACACCATTCACCTAACTCTGAACCATGTCATACATTAGTGTCTCAGCTTGGGCTCCCTGATGCCTGGATATTCTATTTCAACCTGTGTTTTCTTGTGCAGTGCCAGTCCCTGATAATGATCTTGTACTGTGACTTCAGCTGCAGATGCCTACCTTGGGAGGGCCACCTCAGGTGGGCAGAGCTATGTCCCCCCCTGTTCACATGTGAGGAGTGGGGCCCTATTCCCCACCTTTACATGAGAAGCCACTTGGAGGCTATAGGTCTTTCCCGGCTGTCTGGCCTCAACTGTCTGTATCTAGTTCCAGCTGCCATATGGACCATATGGCTTTGGCCCCTCCCTTTATTGCTGTACTTTCATTCTATGTTTTATTCTAAGTAGTCTTGTTTTGTTTCTAAACATAATTTTGCAGTTTTAAAGTTTTTATTTATTGGGGCACTGGGGTGGTGCAGTTGGTTACGCATCCAACTTCAGCTCAGGTCATGATCTCACAGTTTATAGGTTCGAGCCCTGCAAGGGGCTTTGTACTGACAGCTCAGAGCCTATAATCTGCTTTGGATTGTGTCTCCTTCTCTCTCTGCCCCTCCCCAACTTATGCTCATCTGTCTCTCAAAAATAAATAAACATTTACAAAATGTTTTAAAGTTTTTATTACTTATTTACTCATTTTTACTTATTTTTTCTTTATTGTTTTACATTTTATCCCTCACTCTTTGGTAGGAAAAGAGCAGGGAGATCTCTCTTGTGCCCTCCGTGCCATATTGAACAGGAATGCAAACCAGCTATTCTCACTATTGAAGATCAAACAAGAGTGAATAGGTTTAAACCATAGCAGAAAAGAATGGAGTTTGATAAAGGGATGAACTTTGGGACACAGTGGCTGTTAAATCCTAGAATAAATGACTAAGGAGAATCTCCGTCTCTTTACGGCATATTTCTGTAAGTGAAAAGGTACCCACCCATCTGAGATAAAGTTGTCACTGTTCTGCTTTGAGACAGGGCGCTGGCTGGGATGACTCCTCTGTATTCCTTCCACCCCAGTGATTATTAGGCATGAGGAAACTCCTGCCTTCAGGGCCACAGGAATGCTTGGTCAAAGGAAGGGGCTCTAATTTTCTTTCTTAACCCAATAGAAGGCACTGTGATGAAAATGTTTTCAGTGCAAAGTAGATTTATAAGCCAAGATGATGACCAAGTTCTGTATCAAAAAAGGAAAACAAACAAGGAAGACATATGCCCAAGGTTTGGCCTTGCATACGGTTCTATAGCAGTATTGACTAGAACCGTTCACATGGATGGAGATAGATTCAGTGGGAGGGTCCTGCTAGATATGCCTGGACCTAATGTTCCATTGGAGGAGACATAGGAGCCATTGTCCTCCATTTGTTTCTCTGCTCCCCCTGGCTCTTGCTCACTAAACTCCCTACCCCGGAAATTTCCGAGGTTCCCACCTGTATTTGAGGTGGTCTCCTGCAGCTCCTTTTGAACTATAGCAATCAAAGTATGCACAGTGCTTTTCCAGAATTACCAGAGAGAAAGCTATATTGATTCCCATTAAGAGAAAACAAAAAAAATTTTTTTTTTTTTATCAGCACTTTCCCAAGTGTCAAGGCAGAGAGGTCAGGGGTCAGGTCATGGCCACATACGACAGGGTGCTCTACTATGCCTGAAGAGGCAGGTGCTGCATGGAAGTTAGAACATTCTTTTTTCTTAGGCTTATTTATTTTGAGAGAGAGAGAGAGAGTGTCAGAGTCCCAAGCAAGATCCACAATGTCGGCACAGAGCTCAACTTGGAGGTTAATCTCATGAACCATGAGATCATGAGCTGAGCCGAAATCAAGAGTCAGACACTTAACCCACTGAGGCACCCAGGTACCCCAAATTTAAGCCTTAATTTAAACATTAATTTAAGCCTTAATGGAAAAGTCGAAACTGCATAGAAGTCAGAAGGGTCACTAAATCCATCCCAGTAGATAAGCAGTACCCTCTATAGTCCATGCTAATGAGAGATTTATGAGAACAGAATTACAGATCTCTTCTGGGGAAGTGGAATCGTAAAGGGGGGAGGAGGAGAGAAAGGACAGGCCTCCTTTCCTTTTGTTCTTTATATATAATTTTATCATGAAAAGAAGACTTTTAAAAGGACCAGGAGTCNTTTTATCTTTTACCAGAGACCTAATCCACAGCATTCCCTTTTGGCTAGCTGTGAAAAAATTTAGTTCCATGGTGTGATTTAAACGGACACTGAGAGTGTGGCTTTACCAAGAGAGGCACCCCTCACCACAGTCTTTTAAATTCAAGAGAGGTTAAAGAAATGATCTTTCCAGTGATGCACTATAGTCTGTGTGTTACTGTAAGGAGAAGGTGCAAGTTCTATGCCACTTGTCTCTCTCTCTTTTTAATTTAAAAAAAAATGTTATTTATTTTGAAAGAGAGAGAGAGCAAGCATGAGCGGGGAAGAAGGAGAGAGAATCCTAAGTAAGCTCCATGCTTAGTGCCGAGTTGGACCTGGAGCTCGATCTCACGACTGTGAGATCATGACCTGAGGAGAAATCAAGAATTGGATGCTCAACCCACTGAACCATGGTGCCCCATGGTTGGGTTGTCAGCTAGCTAGTGAATACAAGCATTTCTGCTATAATGTGATACATGGATTTCTTAATTACATTTTTAAGTTCTTATTTAAATTCCAGTTAGTTAACATACAGTGTAATATTAGATACAGGTGTAGAATATAGTGATTCAGCACTTCTATACAACACCCAGTGCTCATCACTAGTGCACTCCTTAATCCCCATCCCCTATTTCACCCATCCGTCTACCCACCTCCCCTCTGGCAACCATCAGTGTGTTCTCTATAGTTAAGAGTCTGTTTCTTGGTTTGCCTCTCTTTATCTACCCCCACATTGATTTGTTTTGTTTCATAAATTCCACATATGAGTGAAATCATATGGTATTTGTCTTTCCTTGAATGATTTACTTTGCTTAGCACAATACTCTCTAGTTCCATCTATGTTGTTGCAAATGACAAGATCGCATTCTTTTTGAAGGTTGAGTAATACTCCACTACATATATACCACCTCCTCTTTATCCATTCATCAGTCGATGGACATTTGGGCTCTTTCCATAATTTGGCTATTGTTGATAATGCTGTTATAAACATTGGGCTGCATGTATTCCTTGGAATCAGTATTTTTGGATCCTTTGGGTAAATACCTAGCAGTGCAATTGCTGCATGGTAGGGTAGTTCTATTTTTAACTTTCTGAAAAGCCTCCATACTGTTTTCCAGAGTGGCTGCCATATATGCATTTTTGAAAATCCCCACATTCTTCAAAATTATATGCTGAAAAATAACAAGGCTCAAAGAACAAACAAGATTGGGGAAAATAACTGGAAACTTATGCAACTTTGTAACCAGAGTACTAACAAAAGAACTATACTAATAAACAACTAGAATGACTTAAAAAGGCATCTTAGATTTCTAATAAATAAAAGAATATTACAATAAGTATAGACTTCACCTTTTAAAATGGTGACATCAGCTTGGGGAAAGGGGAAGAAAGAAGGTTTGAAACTGCTGAGTTATAAAGACAAGAGAAAAGTGCACAAAGATCAAAGAGAATCCTGTTACAAGCACTTACAAGACTCACAAGTATGGCCAAACTGAGCTAAGAGAAAGAATGTGGGGTGAATGGGGATTGGGTAGATTACTGTATTTTTTCATGATTTGCTGATTTCAGTTGTGTTCATGTACTTGGCAGTCAGCTGCTGTCCCTTGATGGTGTAAAATATTAACGTGCTGGGAAAGTCATGTATGAGCCAATGCAGTTTCTACTTTATACCAATAGCATTCTCTCATTTACCACTTGCATCTGAACAAGATTGGGTTACACAAATCTGTACCATAGTGGAACTAGCCTTTATAAGATGAAGTGGAGACACAACAATTGGCCTTTGGCAGTTCCAAGTGAGGGTTGCAGGTCACTCAGCCACTGACCTATCTACACACTGTGTTCCCCTTCCTGTTCTATGACTACATGCCCATGTTTGTGACTTCCAGTGTTACAATAATCAAGTAAACACCTGATTTACTCCCTTCAGTGTTTTTTTTAGGACAAAAGTTCAAGGGGGGATTTCTTTATTTGTTATCATGCTAAAGCACACATAATCTAAAATTTATGATTTTAGAGTGTATAGCTCAGTGGCATTAAGAACATTCACAATGGTGGGCAACCGTCACCTCTAATCTAGTTCCGCAAATTGTTCAGCACCTTCAGAGGAAACCTTGTGCCCATTAACCCCTCTCTCCACCAGCCCCTGAGAACCACTAATCCGCTTTCTGTTTCTATGGGTTTTTCCTATTCTGGACATTTTATGTAAATGGAATCATGGACATTTGGGTTGTTTCCACCTTTTGGCTGTTGTGAATAGTGCTGTTGTGAACATTCATGTACAAGTTTTTCTGTGGCATATGTTTTCAGTTATTTGGGGTATATACCTAGGAGTGAGATTTTCTGAGTTGTATAGTGATTATATATGTAACTCACTGAGGAATCTCTTTTAGATTTGAAAGCCACCCAATCTTCTTTTGGTTCTTCTCTTTGAGTATCTGCTGCTTCCATCCTCATGGCTGCTGAGTGCTACTACTGCCATCATTCGTGTTTTATCTCCATTACTCCCTCTTCTCTTCTTTTGTTCTTTTCTGAATTGTGTATTCCCTTTTGATTTTATTGAAAAAGGTCAGTTCCTTTTAAACACTAACAGCCAACCGTCATAGTCTTTCCATTTAATGTGACTACACTATTAGTGTATGCAAGACGATAAGTTGGAGGCCATTTCCTTGCCTGCAAAAGATGGATGTATTTTCAGAAAACTCTTTCTCAGTCCAGAACTATACAAAACACTGAGGATTCTAGAACATTGGTCTCTGGATAGCAGGCACTTTAATATTATTATTATTTGTTTCTCTTAAAAAAAATTTTTTAAATGTTTATTCATTTTTGAGAGAGACAGAGACAGAGCACGAATAAGGGAGGAGCAGAGAGAGAAGGAGGNGAATTTATAAGAGAGGTGTATGCAGTGGAATATTTTTCAAACTTGTTCATCTGTTTTTGTTTTTGTTTTTTTTGCAAGGCACTCTGATGAAGGATTAGTGTTTTTTTACTATATGTTTTAAGAAGTCTTGGACTATGCCATTCAGTTTCCAGAAGTCATTTATACTATAACAATAAGTTATAAGTAGACAGAGCAGCTTAGTTTAGAGAAGTTCATTAGGGAATCAGGCCCTTTTACAACAAGACCCCAAACTAGGGTTGCTCAAACTTCAGTGTGCTTAAGAACCAACTTAAGAGATTCGATAAAATGCAGATTCGTAGGCCTTACACTAAAAATTCTGATTCAGTTGGGCTGCAGTGGATATTCTACATTTTAAACAAGCACCTCAGTGAGTTCCAATGCAGTTGGACTGGGGATTGCACTTAAGTTCCAGGGAAGATCTTGATAAAGGAGCTTAAGAGCACTGCCTATATGATCTTGGAGTAGAGGGCCCTGTACATGTGCAAAGGGCCAGGGGCAACACAACAACATTGTTTCTCTGATAATAGGGAACAGAAGTACCTCAGAAGCATACTTTGACTGCATGACATGTTCCCAGGGCCAACCCTAAAGACACATGTGCACACTGTTCCATCTGGCCAGCCCTCCTGCTTTCCCAGAGCTCCCACGTAAAGCTTTGCTCTTCTGCCGCCTTCCACATTCAGAGCCCCTGGCTGTTGTGTCCAGAAAGAAGGACCCTCCGTGGGGAGCTCCCCCCTCTATCCCGCCCATTGTCCATGACTTGTTGTTGGCAAGAAATGAATGGCATTTCTCGGAATTAGCCCAGGAATTTCTGCTGATAAACAAATGAAATTCTCAAAGGGAAAAGCAATCAACATAGTTTGAAATAAAATCAGTGTTTTCAGCTTAGTCTGTTTTCAACTTAGTTTGAAATAAGAGTCACATCTAGGGTATTTTAAGGAAAAGATTAGTAAGATGTCCTTTACTGAGCATTCTTCCTGGTTGCAGGGCTGACTCTTAAACTGGAGCCTGCTTTCTGAGTAAGTCGGACAGACAATTATTACCACCATTTCCCATCACCTGTGATTCCAAGACTGTCCAGCCAGCATTGCGACAGCCTCCCCCTCTCCTTCCCCATTTCCCTGCCAAGTTGCCTGACACCTGAAATGCTATCATTACTACAGCTTCACCTTCTTAATTGAGGCTTTGAGTCCTGATAAATTTATCTGTCTTTGAAAGTGGGGATTTAACTCTTATTAACCGTTTCAATTTAATCTGCACACAGCATCGAGAAAGCAGAATTCAGTGGTAGAAAGTGGAGGTAGGTGGGTGCGGGGAGAGCCCTAAGCCACTAGCCTGGGTACCTGGAAGAGATTTTCGGTGTGGGGGTTAAAGAGGGGAGGCTAGGGAGTCAGGCTCTACGCTTTCCACAGCCTTGCAGAGCACCAAGGTTCTCTGTAATATCAAGGGTAAGCTCTTTATTGTGGCAGAGGACACGGTAGTTTCTAGGATGAGTTGCCAGCTCTCAAGTTTTTCACTTTGGGGTTGTTAATTTAAAACCAATATGTTCTCGAAGTAACCAAATATTCTTGCTATCTGTTGCCTAGAGCCAAAGGGTTTCACTCAAGGGTTTTGGATGCAAAATAACTATAACCCAAAAGGTTTACCAGATTATTTGCAGCCACTAAGATAAATAACAGTCTTTATTAGAATGATTTTCTTCTGATTTTTATATTTAGAGTTTTAC
>NW_027527804.1:147677-147924 GCF_008692635.1 Crocuta crocuta
TCTTCCTCCTTGCAAGACTCCACTTTTGGCCATCAAAATAGTCTATTGTATAAATGTCTTGATGTTTGTCTCTTGTCTTTGCCACATGGATGCTAAGACCCAGAGAATGGGAAGTGAGTCAGCAGTAGATGGGTGCCTGCTGAAACAGTTTTCTATAGAGTTGTCCTCCTTGAATGGGAGAGAAGGTATGAAGGATATGTACTGTACCTTTAAAGGATATATATATAAAATATATATATACATATAT
>NW_027527804.1:148017-150964 GCF_008692635.1 Crocuta crocuta
GTGGGGCTGAACTCACAACCCTGAGATCAAGAGTTGCATGCTTTACCGACTGAGTCAGCTGGACACCAGCAAAAGGGGTAAATCAAAGTTGTGGGCAGGAGGAGGAGGAAGATGGTGCTTTGGATTTTCTTTTTAATTGGAGAAAAAGGGAAAAACCAGTAACTTGGNTTGAGAGAGCGTGAGTGGGTGAGAGGCAGAGAGAGAGAGAGGGAGTCACAGAATCCGAAATATGCTCCAGGCTCTGAGCTGCAGGCTCTGAGCTGTCAGCACAGAGCCTGATGCGGGGCTCAAACCCACGAACTGTGAGATCATGACCTGAGCCGGAGATGNTTTAATAGGACAGAAATGGGGGTTGAGAAGGAAGTGCAGGGAAATTTGGCTTGCTTTCTTCCTTGCTTTTTCTTTGTTTCCCTTTCTCTCTCTTTCCCTGCCTCTTACCTTCTTTCCTCTCTTCTTTTCTTTCTTTTAACGTATTTTTATGTAAAAAATATATATATAGTAGTAAAATATACATAACAATATTTTCCACTTAACCACTTTTTTATATATTTTTAAATGTTTTATTATTTATTTATTTTCAGAAAAAGAGAGAGAGAGCAGGGGAGGGGCAGAGAGAGAGGGAGAGAGAGAATGCCAAGCAGGCTCCATGCTTTTAACACAGAGCCATACACAGGGCTCGATCTCACGAACCATGAGATCAAGACTTGAGCCGAAATGACGAGTTGGATGCTTACCCGACTGAGCCACCCAGGTGCCCCACCATTTTAACCACTTTTAAGCATACAATTTTGTGGCATTATGTACATTCATGTTGTTATGCAGCCATCAGCACCATCCATCTCAGGGAATTTTTCGTCTTCCCAAACTGGAACTCTATCACCATTAAACAAATCTGCATGTCCCCCCCTCCCTCAGCCCCTGGAAGCAATCATTCTCCTTCCTGTCTCTATGAATTTGAATGCTCTAGGTACCTCCTATAAGCGGAATCATACAGTATATCTCCTCTTGTGGCTGCCTTCCTTCACTTAGCACAGTGTCTTCAAGATTCATCCATGGTGTGGTGTGTCACTTTCTTTTTCAAAAGGGAAAGAAAGCAGAGAAGAAATTTGACTAGACACTAGTGGTACAGATGAGCAACTGAAGTCAGGAGATGACCAAGGGGTCTTAGAAGAATCTAGCAAATTTCAATTGTCAGAGCACACTTTTTGCAGGATAGGAAAGGCTCCAGAGACCACACTGTCTTGAGCAATGACAGCCATGATAAGCGGTAACTGGCAGCAATGACTGTGATGTACTAGCTTTTGAAAGACAGATGTATTCCTTATTAACATTTCCTAGGGAACTTCAGATAGTGTCAATTTTTACTAGCTGATAGACTGGCAGCTGTNTTGTTCTCGGCATTCAAGAGTCTCTCATGGTTTGCCTCCCTCCCTCTCCCCAACTATTTTTCCCCTTCTCCTCCCCTATGGCCTTCAGTTAAGTTCCTCCTAATCCACCTATACGTGCAAACATATGGTAGCTGTCCTTCTCTGCCTGACTCATTCCGCTCAGCATAACACCCTCAAGATTTATCCATGTTGCTACACATGGCCAGATTTCATTCTTTCTCACTGCCANTACACTGACTGGCAGCTTTTGTCATCTTCTGGAGAAATCCATAGTGACAGAACTGTGTCCCTGTCTCTCTTGATCCAGAGATGTGTATTTCCAAAAGTGCTTCTGCTGAGATTGCTCTCTGAGGAAAATCACGTCTGGAGCCATTCAGTATGGTTTGATTAGAAAGATTATTAAAGGATCAGAGTATCAAACCTAAGAGGCAATGTTGAAGGAAAAGTGTAATTACTGAGCCCTGTGAAGGAAGGACTTTAACATTCTTCTGAAAGATAAAGAAATGGTTCCTAGAGGATGCTGATCACCTTTCTCTTCCACCTCCAAAGGTGAAGAGTGGACAGAAATGGGCTGCAGCATATGAATGTTAAGTACAAGGAAGCACAGTTAACCCTGCTTGAACTTGAGCAAGGGTGAGGGGCGCTGATGCCCCACAGTGGAAAATCTGGTATAACTTTTGACTGCCCTAAAAACTTAACTATGAATAGCCTACTGCTGACTGGAAGCTTTACTGATAACATGAACAGTCAACACATATTTGTATGTTATACGTATTATGTGCTGTGTTCTTGCAATAAAGGAAGCTAGAGAAAAGAAAACGTTAAGGAAATCCTAAGGAAGAGAAAAGACATGTATGGTACTGTACTGTGTTTATAGAAAAAAAATGTGCATATAATTGGACCTGTTCAGTTCAAACCCCTGTGGTTTCAAAGTTCACCCGTGCTTTTAGGCATGGAGAAGGGAGCAGAAGTCTTTTATTTATTTATTTATTTATTTATTTATTTATTTATTTATTTATTATTATACAGAGACAGAGCACGAGTAGGGGGGAGGGCAGAAGAAGAGGGAGACACAGAATCCAAAGCAGGCTCCAGGCTCTGAGCTGTTAGCACAGAACCCAATGCAGGGCTCGAACCCACGAACTGTGAGATAATGACCTGAGCCGAAGTCGGACACTTAACAGACTGAGCCACCCAGGCGCCCTGTTAAAGTCAACATCTTACGGGGCTCCTGGGTGGATCAGTCGGTTAAGCGGTTAAGCTCCCGACTTTGGCTCAGGTCATGATATCACGGTTCGTGAGTTCGAGCTCCAGCGTCTGGCTCTCTGCTGTCAATGAAGCCTGCTTCTACTCCTCCTCCAGCCTCTCTCTGTCTCTCAAAAAAGAAATAAACATTTAAAAAATTAGAAAAAGAATAAAGTCAACCTCTTACAACTCAAGCTTGACATTGAGTAAAAAAGCAGGACACATATCCATGAACAAGTGCATTCAGTGCGTTTTGATTAATTTGAAGTTGGAAACAGGCAAAATGAAACTATATTGTTTAAGGAGGTTACATA
>NW_027527804.1:150979-154062 GCF_008692635.1 Crocuta crocuta
AAAATGAAACTAAATTGTTTAAGGAGATTAAATACATGTAACAAAAGTGTAGTAAAAAAAAAAAGCCACAACAAGGCAGTGATTGTTTCAAAAGTCAGGACTGTGGTTCCCTCTGGTGGGAAGAGAATGGGCCTTCTAGGCTGTTAGCCATACTCTTTTGACCTACATGGTAGTTACAGGGATGTTTGCTTTATAATCATCAATTCTGCTGTATGTTTATGTTTTAGATACACAAAGTTCTATTTCCCAGCATAAAATATTTTATTTTTTAAGTTTACTTATTTATTTTGAGAGAGAGAGAGAGAAAAAGNTTTCATTTGTTTTTAGATGGTTATGATTAGAGGCAAACGGTGGTTATGATTGGAGGCAAACGGTGACCAGAAAACTTTTAAATGTTACAATTAAACATAGGATTGTGTTTATGCATTTGGATGTTTGGGACCTGTTATTTTTGTTTAATTATTTACATTATTTTAGTCTTCTTGGTGTTTGCTTTGGTTTCGTTTGGTCTGGTCTGGTCTGGTCTTTGCTTTTTCTTTCTCTCTTTCTTGCTCCTCCCCCCACCCCAAAGCAGACAGTACCAAAGCCTGGAGAAAGGATGTGCCCTCTCCTTGGAATTTATAAGAAGGCATTTGGGGGCATTTGGGACTTTGCTATCTGAACTGCAGAGTGCACCACTATGTTGATATCCAGATGAAACCTTCCAGCTTCAGGTCTGTATCACTGACCAGAGGCCCCATTTGGCTTTCAGAATCAAGACCACATTTGGGAAGGAGAGAGAGCTTTGCTCCTATGGAGTACACATTCCCTCCCCCAAGGTGAGGCAGTACTGTGCTGTCATCAGGGAACGAAGATACAGGGCCAGAAGGGAGATGGGGAATGATCCTGCTCTTCCCGCAATTCACTGAGGAATGTGCAGAGAGCTGGCTGGCCTCTCTATGTGCCTGTCTTCCCAACTTGTAAAATAAGAGTGATAATTCCTACCTTCTACTAAGGTTTGCATTGACAATGAAAACAAAGTTGATGTGGGAAATTGCTTTGGAAAGCATAAAGAGGTGCATATATAAGGAAGACAGTATCCAGCAGGAGAAAGAAGGAATCTGAACCCAGAGTCCCCAGATTGCATCATGAACAGGGAATGTGGGCAAAGCCTGACACTCGGGCATTTTGGTACGTGTTTCTGTAGATCCCAATGACAGCAGCTCCATAAACAAGCACTGACCATATGTCTCCAGCCTTAGGGAAAAGTTGGGAGGGGGCCTAAAGGAAACAGGTGACAGGTTTAGTGAGTGTCAGGCAGGAGGCGCAAAATAAATGGCATCCTCTCTGCCTTTCCTTTCTATTTCCTGCTGATGAGATTTTCAGAGGTGTCTCGAGTGAGCCTGCTGCTCAGTAATGCTGATGTTCCCAGAGCAGGGTGAGCACTTAGCAGAGACATGGGACAATGCCGGGAATGCATTCAGAGATGAGGTAACAATGTCTGGCCTGGCATGAAAGCTTGACTGGCTGTGTTTTTTCTTTTGGCTAGGCCTGCCTCTGCCCCTTGCCTCCAGTCACAAAAATGTTGAGCAGGCTTCTTTGCTTTGCATTGTTGAGTGCTGATTAGGCTGCCATAATTCCTCTTAGCAGGCTGGGAGTGCTTCAGTCCCTACACTCTTACAAATTCATGTTCTGGCTGGAGCCTGTCATCCAACACCTTGTGCAGGAGCAGAGCATGACCCTATTGCAGGGGGCCTCTTGGACCACAGTGATCAGGGCAAAGAGCTATTGCCATAGTGTTGCTTTCCAGTGTGGGAGGATAAGCATGCCCCCTCTTTCTCCCAGGGCTTTAGAAATGTTGGGGAACTATTTTGGTCATCACAGCAATTGGGCGATGTCCTCGGCATTTACTAGGCAGGAACTAGGGATGCTAAATGTTCCACAGTGTGAGTGGGAACACAGTGCAGTGAGGAAGCATCCCATCTGAATTCCATTGGTGACCCTATTGACGAGCACTGGACAGCAGCCTTATTCAGAGGAGGCCAGGGAAGGGAGTCTCCTCCCAGCCAGAAGTTGGTAGTTCATGTCCACTCACTCACTCACTTATTCCTTCATTTCACAAATGTTTCCAGAGTACAAGCTTTGGGCCAGGTCCCATGAATGGTTGTGAGGTTTCAGAGTTCCTGCCTCAGACAGCCCACAGTCTCGTTGGGGAGACACAAGATCACTAAAATACAATGTGATGAGTACTTCAGTAGAGGTGTGGACAGGGCTGGGCAGGCAGAGAGGGGAAGAGGAGAGACACTCTCCAAGAGCCAAGAGCCAAGCTCCTCAGAGAAAAGTCACTACTCAATCTCGGTTCTGACAGACAAATGGAGCTTTTCGAGATGGAGAAGGAGGAAGGGGAGGGCACGTGCAGAAGCACATGTGGGACCACGACTGGAATGGGTATGGTCTGTGAGGGAGGGAGGAGGCTTGAGAGGTCAGATAGGTGGGGACTGCATCTCAGAGGGCCTCGTATGCCCTACATTTAGACATTATTTTGGAGAGCCTGCCCACTGCACACAACGGCAGTAGATGAAGTTTTTCTTTAGTACACCTGGACATCCCTTTGCACCCTCTCTTCTCTCTCTCAGTTCCCCAAATCCTCACGTCTGTCCCTACTACTCAGCTCTCATACAGGCACTAACATCTGATGAGAACGAGGCTGGGTGACCCCATCTAGAGGGAGGTTCACCTTGTAGCAGCAGATAGGTCAATACTTAAAGAATTCACAGCAGATAGAATTCTAGATGTCGAGGGGAGAGACTTTAGGAAGAAGACTTTGATGAACTAAGTACTGAGGAGATAGTGCCAAGGGCCTTGGTTCAATGACCACACACTCATTGCGAGTATGAGAGTTTGTGACGTGTGTGTGTGTGAGTGGGTGAGAGTCTCTGTCTGTGAGCAGATATCCGGGGATAATAAGAGCTCCTACCTCAAAGGACTGTTGTGAGGATTAAATGAATTAATACATGTAAGGGCCTTAGCACTGAGCTCAGCCCATAGCCCACTCTTGAGAAATGCAGTCTCTTTTTCTACTTAGAAAAAAAAAAAAGACACGT
>NW_027527804.1:154082-174174 GCF_008692635.1 Crocuta crocuta
GAGCTGAAGTCGGACACTTAACTGACTGAGCCACCCAGGCGCCCCCATGAAAGACTCTTTAATTTTTTTTTAATGTTTTATTTATTTCTGAGAGACAGAGCATGAGTTGGGAAGGGGCAGAAAGAGAGGGAGACACAGAATCCAAAGCAGGATCCAGGCTCCGAGCTATCAGCACAGAGCCCGACACGGGGCTCGAACTCATGAACTGCAAGATCATGACCTGAGCCGAAGTTGGCCGCTTAACCAACTGAGCCACCCAGGCATCCCAAAAAATACTTATTTATTTTTGAGAGACAGAGATGGAGTAAAAGTGGGGGCAGGGCAGAGAGAGAGGGAGACAGAATCTGAAGCAGGCTCCAGGCTCCAAGCTGTCAGCACAGAGCCTGATGCAGGGCTTGAACTCATGAACTGTGAGATCATGACCTGAGCTGAAGTCAGACATTTAATTGACACCCAGGCGCACCCCCTTTTATACTTTTCGAGTGCAGGGCCACACAGCGGAGTCCGAGGAGGCGAGAACATGCTAGCCAAGATGAAGATGAGGATTTGATGCTAAGACTTCGTGGCTCCATCTGGCTAGTTTCCAATCTGTGCCTAGCTAGGCCACATCCTCAACCCAGAACAATACAATCTTTTAGGACGTCACTTATCACACTCAATTTTCTCAAATGGAGTCAGCATTATTTTGTGTATGTTTGGATTTACTTTTTTCACCTCCATTTGGAGGACACACAAGGTGGGAAGCTGTTGTTTTCACAGATGGTGCAAACCTGCCTTTAGCCCCAGGTCCCCGGTCCATCATCCTCCCGCATGGGTCCACAAAATGGAAGAACCACAGCTCTTAGGGCCGGAGCCAGGAAGATGCATTAGAAAGAAATTAACTTGGGAGGGGCTGGATGAGGGAACAAAAGTCTTAGCTGGAGAAGGGAAGCAGCAAAAGGGGAAAAAAAACTGGGACAGAAAACATCAAGATCATCCAGCTGCCCCCAAACTGAACTTACAATGTTTTCTGTGTTCTCTTTGGAAGGCGGGTTGGCTTGTCCAGCATTCAGTGGAAACTTGTTGATTGACACTGAGCTGGGCACAAGTTCAATTTGAGTGTGCCTTCAGCTATTTATTTGATTTTTTTTTTTAAATTGCACCCTTTGCAGTAAGACTGTTCCGTTTCTCCTGGAAGCCCCAGGGCAGTGAATTTGATTGTTAAAATAGCAGCCGTTAACATTATCTGTGTTATGACACTGTCCTCCCCGCCCCTCTTCGGAGGAATGGGGCAATGAGGTTGTTTGACAAAAGTTAAATTCTCTTCTCCCCACCAAGAGGAACAGAGACTCCTCTTCTGAGTCAGAGGTTTGCCTAAGCGCCTTTGCTCTGCAAGCCCCCAAGTTTGCCCCCCCTTCCCTGCTCACACACATGTGACCCTCACAGACACAGTCTTGCTACCCTCACACTCACACTCACACCCATCCTATGAGCTAGAGGAACCCTGGGTAGCCCCTGTGCCTGTGTTCCTTTTCTTTTGTTTTGCTTTCCTTTATTTGCTTTGTTTTGATTTGAAATCAGTCTTTGGGATTACATGGGATGATTTTTTTTTTCATGTTATTAATAGTGCTGTGAAGGGAGCATGTAAGGACTTTATCCACAGTCCTGGCCATGCCTGCTTCTCCCAAATAATAAATACAATGCTGATCAATGGAACTGGTCCCTGTAAGACTTCACATACTATAGCTCTTGGGCAAATAGCCCAGGGAGCTCTAAAAGATGCACGCATTATTGGATTATCTAGATTATTCATACGTCTGTTTAAAAGGGAATTTTTCATGAGAGGACTGAATGGCTGTTGGCTTTCCTAAGGGCCCTGGGAAAAGATCAAAGGAGCAGAGTCAGTAGAGGTAGTATAGAATGGCTGAGCTCTCTGAGCAAGGCAGTAATGGGGGCCAGGGCACATCCCCACCATCAGAGAACGTCAGCATTGGTCACAGCTGGACAGCCATGAGGAGCTCAGACCTAGAAGGCACGGAGGATCAGTTCTGTGTTCTCTGGTTATCTTTGGTGCAAGTTGTCTATACTGGTGCTGTCCAACAGAACTTGATGGAACGCTTCTGTATCCCTAGCATCCAATATGGCAGCCACAAGCACATGTGGCCATTGGGCTTTTGAAATGTGATTGGTGTGATTGAGGAACTACATTTAAAATGCTATTTAATGTCAGTTATTTTAAATGTATACAGGCACATGTAATTAGTGGCTACTGTAGTGGATAGCATGACTCTGTACCATTCATTGGATATTTTTCTGTTGCATGGAGTTTAATTTCGTACCTTCTGCCCATCTGTTCAATGTCTTACAATTATTTATTTATTGAGGGACAGGAATGGTAGATTCTACAACCACAAAAAATCATGTCGTGAAGAGATTTTTTTGTCCAGCCCCCTCCCCTCACATTTGTCAAATGGGGAGACTCAGAAAGACTGCACTTTACCTGAAACCATAGCACTCATTATAAGTAGCTGATCCTGGAACTCACATTTCCCTGCCTCCTGGACTGTGCTTCAGAAGAGTAAATGCCCTCTTCCTTTCCTCTCTCTTCACTCTATAATTGAGATTAATGCCCTCATATTTGGAAATAATTTGGACCCCAAGTCTGTCTTTATCTGCTCATATGCCAAGGCACATTGTAGGCTCTGGACACATGTTCATGGGATGAAGGAATTCTCGAAGGCCTTCCCATTTTCTGTTCTTTTTAATGTTATATTTTCTGAGAAAATATATTGTTGTCTCAGATGTTCAGTGTGTTTGAGTCCGCTCCTGCTCCTGCTCTCTCTGCCCAGGGAGGTGGGGCCTCTACTCTGTGGATGTGACTGTGGCCTGTGCAGGTACTCAGGTACAGACAAGAGAACCTCTAAAAGTTGCTTCGCAGGCTGATGAAAATGCTGCATCCCTTTGTGCTCTAGGACCTACCTGCATTCTGAATTCTCTAAACTTGATGGTAACCAGGAACATCAGGCATAACACTCTCCTTTCTCCTCTTTTCTCTGGCAAAACACAATCACATAGAAGGAAAGGTCCCTCAAGTAGGACTCGAGAGCCATATCTTATCTGTCTACTTAGAAACTTAGAGGAAACATCCAGGCCAAGCTGAGTTCAGAATCGACTCCTAAAAGAAGACCATTCAACTCCTAAGTCCAAGTAAAGTATACATTTTCCTCTTCTTTTTTCCTCTTTCTGTTTCCCACCCCAGGCCTTTGTCCCCAACCCAGAGCCAACCAGCAGTAACTCAGAAATAACTGAGTTAAAGCAAAACCTGTTAACAGCCACCAAAGATTGAGTTTTAGCCAGGCAGCTGGCTCCTCCAGGTGGCCCTGCCAAGAGCCAGTCTGAGGCAAGGGAGCAAATGGCCTGGGTCCCATCTGCAGTGGAATGGCCAGTTCGTTTGTTGGTACCACCTAATGAAGGAGTGATCTGGTACTGAGATAGAAAGCTTCCAGGGACCCGCCCAGCGCTAAAAATCTTAAGCCCAAGAATAGTCATTGCATGCCAAGGACACTGGAGAAAATCTTTGGAGCATGTATAACACCAAGCCAATTGGAGTCCCTGTTANNNNAGTGCCTGCTAAGCCAGTCCAGGATTCCTAGCATTCCAGCCACGCCATATATACCCCCACCCCCAGAGGGCAGCCAGTGGCCACAAGCAGAGGCTACATCCACCCAGTAGGCTGAGACCCTCATCAGACCCTCCAAGAGTCTGCTCTCTTGCTTAGGGTCAGCCTGCTTGCTTTGTGCTGAGTTCAGGGCAGTGGACAAACCGTACCGCCCAGTTTAGCCTAAGAATCTCATTTGCCAAGGAATCTCCAGGCAGTGAATCATTTCGAGCAAGCACTTAAGCAACTTTCCAGTGAGTCATCCTGACGACTGTCAGGTTCACTAATCCTGACATATACTGTGTATATCCTTTGTTCAGATCCTGTCCCCATCTTGATTGATACTGGGGTTAGTAAACAACATAGCTTTAAAGATGTGCTTTTTGGAGCTCGTTTGTATCAGGGCTACCTTTGCCTACCTCCAAAAAGGCCTGAAGCACTAATTAAAATCCTGCCAGTACCAATTCTTGATCGGTGTATACTCTTGGCTACATAGCTACCAGGAGTGTGTACTCTTAACTGTGAGTGGCAGTGCATGTTGGATTTCTTTTCCAGATACTCCATGGATCTGTTTCCACTTGGCTTCTTCAAGACCAGGGGTCAGGAATTTTTTTTTCCTGTAAAGGTCCAGATAGTAAATATTTTAGGCTCTGTAGGCCATACCGCCTCCGTGATGACAACTCTTCCATTGTAGTATGAAAGCAGCCATCGACAACATGTAAATGTACGGTCACGTCTGTATTCCAATAAAACTTTATTTATAAAAACAGACTGCAGGTCAGATTTGGCCCATAATGCCTCTTCTAGACATAAGGTTCCAAGTCCAATTAGTAGGCAATACCTGTTTTTGGCTGGTAGAGTGTTTACGAATTTCCCTTTGGGAAAGGGATTATCCTTACCCCTCAGTTCATCTTGGGAAGAGATGTAAAAATTGTGGGAATATGTTTTATCTCATTTTGAATATGAAAGCCCGTTCTTCATCCAATGTTGGATACCCTATAGCAATCAGAAGAGGCTAAATTATGATGCAGCTGCAACCAACAAATCTCAATGGCTTAAAACAAAGGTTTATTCCTTACTGTGCATCTCAGGTTAGCACATGGCTTTCTCATCCAGGGACCCTGGCTGACCAAGCATTGCCATCTGGAATTTAGTTCCAGTGACATGGGAAGGGAATGTAGCACATTTTGCCCTGGCTCTTAAAGACTTCTGCCCAGCAGTGGCACAGATTACTTCTGCTCAAATGACATTGGCCAGACCAAGTCACACAGCCATATTTTGACTTCTGGGGATAGGGGAGTGCAATGCTATCATGTGCCTGAAAGGAGAAGAATAAGAATATTGATGAATAGCCCTAATGACTACCATACTTTCTAAAAACTTTTTTTTCAGATTCTTCATATCCTCTCTTGCATAGCCCTTAGGTCATCTGGCCTATTTGCCTCTTTCCCCCAACCCTGGCTGACTTTGTTCAGTCCTGCTGGTCATTGACATTGACACATGAGGGAATAGCTTAAGACCTAAAAGCATTAGGACAGCAATTATTCCTTAAAATGCCATGTTGGCCAGCTATGAACATCATGTCGGGCCTTTGAGCCAGGTCTGACATGCCATTAGATGCAAGGATTGATTGCCACTGGGCAGCAGGCCTGAGAACAGTTTGACTTCCCATGCCTCTGGGTTTGATTTCACTTTGGTTTGCTTTTAATGGGAATTTGAATCAGAGGGGAACTTCTAAGCATATTGACTCAGGGCAGTTCCTGCCCTTAGTGCTATGGAGAGCAGTTGTCAAGATGGAGGAGGGAGGTGAAAAGCAAACGGTAGAAAGTGATAGCAATGCAATATTATAGGCTAAAGCAAAACTTTTGGCCCATGATTTTGGAGGAGGGAATATATTTGTAAAGACAAAAGAATTAGTCAGGATAAGCTAATTGCTCTCCAATCCCAATAGCTCAGTGGCTAAACACAATGGAGGAGGGAGGCTATGGGGAAGGAGGGCTCTGCTCCATGTTGTTATTCGGGGGTCCAGGCCCTTTTCAGGGTAGTGGCCTTGCCATCCTCTGGGGCCTGAGAGTCTTCCACGGATCGTCCTTCTTCTAGAAGGAAAAAGAAAGAAGGGTTGTGCATTAGATTTTGCAAGTCAGGCTTCAAAGATGTGTATGTCAGTTCTTACCACATTCCATGGACTAGAACTCATTCCGATAGCCCTACCTAACTGCACACGAGGCTGTGAAATGCAGTGTATCTGGGTGTTGGAGGCATGGGTGGGGTGGAGAGGAGGAAAGTGGGTTTGATGGGCACACAGCACTGTGTATACTACTGTATACTTGTCTTTTTTAATGTTTATTTTAGAGAGCACAAGCAAGGGAGGGGCAGAGACAGAACAGGGAGAGGATCTGAAGTGGTCTCTGTGATGATAGCACAGAGTCTGAAGCAGGGCTCAAACCCACAGTCCATGAGATCATGACCTGAGCTGAAGTCAGATACTTAACCAACTGAGCCACCTAGGTGCCCCACTGCTGTACACTTGTCTTAATCAAGCGTGACTTTTCCTACGAAGGGGTCAGATTGCTGAGTCTTTGACTGCAGTCTTCACCAACATTCTCTCAATATTAAAATGTTTGCCACTCACAGAGCATTGTAGGCTTTGGTGCAATAAGAGATTAGCTTTTCCCTCAGAGAACTTGTATTATAAGTAAACATAAATGCACCCCCACCCCCAGATCTCACATTTTGCATTGTGCTTCACACAGCCTCTAGATTCATAGGTAAGGGCAGTTATGTTCTTGCTGAGTACAGAGGCTTGGAAAATGTGTGACGTAGGGGCAGAAAAGTAAAAAAGATGACATTCAGTAAAATGATTATCAGTGATCCTGGGCAACTCATTCTGAGTCCTAGACTGTTCATAAATCACTCTAAGAAACAAAAAGGTAGGCTTTAAAAGGGGAACTTTTTGCCTTGGTTACCAGGGTACTCAGAATCTTCTAATGTTCACATACAATAATTATATTAACTCTATAGGTTGGTATTTCTTATAGCTACTTCTTGGTTCATGTTTTTTTCTATTTTAGTTTTTTGTTTTGTTTTAATGTTTATTTATTTTGAGAGAGAGAGAGAGAACGAGTGCATGTGCATGAGCTGGGGGTGGGGAGAGAGAAAGGGAGAAAATCCCAAGCAGTCTCCGTGTTCAGCACTCAGTGAGGAGCCCGATGCAAGGCTCAATCCCACGACCGGAAGGTCATGACCTGAGCCAAAATCAAGAGTCGGACACTTAGCCGACTGAGCCACCCAGGTGCCCCATTTTGTTTTTAAGTGGACTTCATGCCCAGCACAGTGACCAGTGTAGAGCTTGAACTTGTAACTCTGAGATCAAGACCCAAGGTGAGATCAAGAGTCACACGCAAAACCAATTGAACCACCCAGGCACCCCTCTATCTTAAACTATTTCATGATATATGCCTTTTCTCGTAGAAAGGAAAAGGTGAAGGTATTTTTTCTTGTTTTATTTAATGCTCAGTTTGAAAATTAATATTTGCAGAAAAGGTTTTTGGGGTGTATCATGGCTTCTGAGCAGTTGCTTTTACATGGTGTAGTTTTGAAAAAGAACCTTGGTCGAAGAAGAAGAGCCCGACTCCTTCAAGGGCAGCTAGAGGTGTGTGTTCAACCTATAGCTGTTGGTCAGAATGGAGAAAGCCCGTTCAAGAAAGTTGCCTTTCTCCCTAGTTTTGTATCAGGTATTTACGTGTCAGATCATTTGTTTTTATTATTTCCTTTGGTCCAAGGTTTCTCACCTGCTTTGGGGCCAGGTAATTCTTTGCTGTCAATCACTGTCCTGTGCACTGGAGGATGGTAGTGGCATCCCCAACCTCTACCCGCTAGATGCCAGTAGCACATTTCCTTACTTGTGACAACAGAAAACGTCTCCAGACATTGCCAAATGTCCTCTGGGTGTAACATTGCTCTCAGCTGAGAACTATTACTGTTAGTCTTAAAGTATTTGTGATTTTGCATAGATATCCTCACTTTCCCCAGGATCTTGGTCTTTTATTAAATGTATTTTGCCATGTGTCATAGAGATGGCACTTCAAGACAAAGGTTATGAGTGGCAGAGAGCTCAGTTCTAAGATTGCTTGCCTATCTACTCCCATGGGGCAGAGGTTGAGGCAGCGTGGAACAAATGTCACATGTAGATGTCCAGAACTAGGAGTAAAAAAGCTTTCTTTGCCTGTGTGGCTCAGTTGGTTAAGCGTCCGACTTCAACTCAGGTCATGATCTCATGGTTCATGAGTTCCAGCCCCATGTTAGTCTCTGTGCTGACAGCTCAGAGCCTGAAGCCTGCTTCAGATTCTGTGTCTCCCTCTCTATGCTCCTCCCCCACTCGTGCTCTGTCTCTATCTCTCAAAAATGAACAAACATTTAAAATATTAAAAAAAAAAAAAACTATCTCTGGGCGCCTTGGTGGCTCAGTCAGTTGAACATCTGACTCTTGATTTCGGCTCAGATCATGATCCCAGGGTTGTGGGATCGAGTCCCACATTGCACAGCATGGAGCCTGCTTAGGATTCTCTCTCTCTCTCTCTCTCTCTGCCCCTCTCTCATGCTCTCTCTAAAAGTTAAGAAAACAAGAAAACAAAAAAATTTTAAAAGCCTTTCAGTACTCATGAACCTTTGCGAAGCTGACTCCATTTCTAAGGTATTATTGACTGTTCAGAAGATTTTCAATGGGCTTTATAACTGGAAGCCCTAACACAGTGCCTCTCAAACTGTAATGAACGCACATGAATCATTGGGAATCCTCTTGGGGCACAGACGCTGATTCGGTAGATCTGGGTGGGGTCTGAGATTCTGAATTTCTAAACAGCTCTTAGGGAACACTGATGCTGCCATTCCCCATGCCACAGTTTGAGTAGAGAGTGGGTGGTCTCTGGGACGTGGAGCTGGCTACTGATGCCGTTTTCAGGTTCTGTAGAGGGAATTGTTCTGTTTGAAGATCATTTCATTGGCCCAGTAATAAAGAAGGTAATCTGCAGTTTGCGACCATCCCTGTTTCTGCCACTGTCAGGAAAGCACAGCCCAGGGTTATAGCCTACACCCCTCGCTCCAGCACACTCTCCCTAATAACCATGTGAGGTTATTATGAGGTGAGGTAGTCATGTGGTTCCTTTTGGTCCTTATAATTTTTTTTTTTTAGATGTTCTTTGTGCCAGAGAAAGAGCGAGCATGCAAGAGCGAGCCAGGGGGTTCTTTCCAAGGAGAAGAACTTCGGAAGAGCAGTTTGAACGTCACAAAGGATTTTGTGTAGGTGGCTATTTTGCCCAAGCGGTGGCTTCATATAATGCAGTGTAGGGATCCTGAGAGCGATGTAGTGTAGCTCCACTTCTGGGGCCAGACACGATGTTCCAGTTCCAGTCTAACCACTTTCTTTTTATTATTATTATTTAAAAACAATTTTTTGATGTTTATTCATTTCCTAAGAGAGAGACAGAGTGCAAGCAGGGGAGGAGCAGAGAGAAAGGGAAACACAGAATCTAGAAGCAGGCTCCAGGCTCTGAGCTGTCAGCACAGAGGCTGATGTGGAGCTTAAACCCACAAATTGTGAGATCATGACCTGAGCCAAAATCAAGAGTTGAACACTTAAGCTACTGAGCCACCCAGGCACCCCCAGTCTAACCATGTTCTAACCTTAGCTTTCTCATCTGTAAGGAAGATAATAACAATACCTACCTCACGGGGTGGCATCCGGGAGAACAGGAGTAATGGACACACAGATACGGTGCCGAACACAAAGCCTGCTCATCATAGGCACGAGTCAGTAACTAGCAGCTGCTAATGATATTGATCGTATCACTGTAATTATCAGAATTGTGGCTCTCAGATTCGTTCCTGGTCTCTGAAATGTCTGCACATGCCACACTCCCATTAGTGACATCTGTCATTATGCTCAGCGGTTCCCAGTTTGGGATGGGCCAAGGCGTGAACCTTGAAACTGCTCCCATCAGAGACCCTGGTCATCGTGAGAATTAAGGGACCCTCTCCTTTTGAGAATGACGGGCCCAAAGCAATGACTGAACCTTGTATTTGCATCTCCAGTCCTGGTAAATCCAAAGATGACAGCAGACTTTATTTTCTTGCCTAATCTCTGACCCCTACAATCATGGTTGCCCATAATCACTTCACTTGGAAATGAGGAGGGGGGCCATACTGGAACTATTGTTCATGCCTCCATTTCCTGAGGAATACTCGCCATCCCATGGCAATCAGTGGTGTAGTTTTTTGCATGCAGTTTCCCTAAAAACTCGCTTTTCATTCTCTGTATTGTATAGTCTTATGTGTGTTACCGTTTGCTCAGCAGGGACTTTGGCTTCCATACTTGAAGGGTCTCCTTAGAAGGGAAGTGCCATACTTCCTCTTTTCCTCTGGTAGTTCCAGGACAAGGCAGACAAGCCGCCTCATTTGGTCTCCAGGGAGAGGTGGACTGACTTTTCCTAACAGCACTCTGACTGCTCTAAGCAGCCTGGAACCTTCGTCTGCTACCTCCTTCCCTCTGCCTCTGCCAGTGGCCTCCAGGGACCACTCTCTAAAGCCTGCCGCTAACACTTTTCCAAACACAACAAAATGCGTGTTTGGGGATACGTTTTCTCAATTAATCCTCAAGTGCTGAGTGCCTATTTTCTTCCGTTAGCATGTAATATGATAGCAATAGGTTCTTTCTCCAGCCTTCTGACAGGTCCTGACTCCAACCCCATGGTTTCCTCCGGTTGTCCTAGACCAGTCTTGCAGAAATATTCATCTCACCAAATAACTTCACTGCCGAAACCACTTCACTGGCTTCTCCTCCTATACAGGAAAAATCCAAACTTCCTGGGCTTGACTTCTTTCATTGCCCCCACCCCACGTCTGATGTCACTGGGCTGTTGTTGCAAGTGCCAAACTGTATGGTTCAAGTTAATAGCACTATCCAGTATTTCATAGGGGGCGATTTCTCTTCTTTTACAGAGCTCGCTAATGAAAGGAAAGAGAGGAGAGGAGAGGGGAGGGGAGAGGAGGAGAGGAGAGAATGGGATGGGATGCAAGAGGTGCTCTACAGCTACTCAGGAGAAACATGTTAGGTCTTAACAGAAGGTTGAGTGACTGAGGGGTAGGGGAGCAGGGTCTTGAATTCAGTAGTGCCTAGTGTTCATGAGATGGCAAACCTCCAGATCCTCAAAATACCTAGTTATTAATCTTCCTGGGGTAGTCATAGCTATCACATAGATGAAAAAGAAGTGCTACGGTTCAGGAAAATCAGTTTGAGAAATTGCAAGGTTGTAGTGAAAAACAGGTTTCTTTCTTTACTATGGGACTTCTGATATCCTTTAACACGCTGAGAGGAATTTTGTGAGCATAGAATATGGATATTTTCCCAACTTTATTTGAAGTACAGAATTTTTGTTTTCACAGAGCATCTTGTGGACTAGTAGTGCTCTGCAGAGTGGACTTGGGAAATGCTGGTGTAGGCAGTACAAAGGAATGCTTGACTGCACTCCCCACTGTCTCGGCCAGATGCTTCACATTGTTTCTGTAAATGCTGCTTGAGGGTAGTGACTAATTTGTCCATTTCAAAGGGTCATTGACCTTCAAAGAAAAAAAGCCTAGTTCCCAAAGGATTAGAACTAACCAAGTAATAGTAGAACTCATTCTTAATTTATTTACAGAGAAGAGGAAGGCAGTGAGTGACATGTGTTAACCACTTGCAACCTGTCATTAACAATCTGGTGTCATGCAGAATAGTTGATTTAACATTCCCATTTCAACTACAAGTCAGTTTACCTCACCACTGGGTAATTAGACAAATTTTAAAATGTATTAGATAGTAACATAGAAATAACCTAACAGATCACTGCAGAAGATGCTCTTTTTGTTTGGCTACATAACCCGAGTCCCGATGAAGGCTTGAGATTCAGAAAATGACCCCTGAAAACAGAAAGATTTGTGTTTTCTTTTTACCCAGTCATTGGACTGGATTTTAGTGGGCTTCACTAGCCCTCACGTTTTGCAGCTCTTGGTAAAATTAAGTTTCAGTCCTTGCTTTGGCACTAAATAATGGTGTACATTCCAATCTCATTACCTAAGCCTTCTAGGGTTTCCCATGTAGATCTCCAAGAGGAAACTGGAAATGGCCTCCTCTCTGGACAGATGCAAACCAGGCCCAAATGAGATTGGAATGGGCCATGAGCTGAATAATGGAGCTGATGTTAAGCTGTTCAGTAAAGTGGAGGAAGACGTTTTGACAGGACAGAACATGGAGAGGTTCCCTGTAAAGATTGGATTATGGGAAGCTGTCACCAGTAACTGCTCTTAGCATACAGAAAGCAGAAACTGAGCATGCATGACCCTGGAGCACTAGAAATTGGACTGAACTGCCAACAGAGTTCCGGTGCTGCTGAGGTGAATCCCACAGGCTCCTGGCTTTGTGTTCAACTAGCAGAAGCATCTCTTCAGACCGGCTGGTCCGAAGGAAAGCATACTTTATTTTTTTTAATGTTTACTTCTGAGAGAGAGTGGGGGAGGGGTATAGAGAGAGAGAGAGAGAGGGAGACACAGAGTCTGAAGCAGGCTCCAGGTTCTGAGCTGTCAGCACAGAGCCCGACGTGGGGCTCAAACTCATGAATGGTGAGATCATGACTTCAGCCGAAGTTGGACGCTTAACCGGCTGAGCCACCCAGGCACCACTGAAGTAGAGTGTTCTTTAGCCAAGGGGATGTATCTTTGAGATGTGCTTCATTACTCTGGCTGGGCCATACCATGAGGCTACTCCACACCTAGAACCTCAGCCCTTGGGTACTCGCCCACAGGCAGGAGACTGACGCTGCAGGACTAAGATTGCTATCTGAAAGGCAGCAAATCACAAACTGAGGAGCCTTTTCCAAGTCAGCAGACCCATCATGAGATGCAGTAAGTTCTGGACACTGGACCACTGGAGCCGACTCAGTGACACATCTTCGTGCCTTCAGGTGAAATGCACCTGGTAAAGCTGGAGACCATCATAATCAATGTGTTGTGTTGGCTCTAGCTTCTTTCCTCCCCAGGCCTTTTCAAAAAATAGAGAATCTCGTTTGCCCTCCCTACATCCCTGTGAAGTAGAATCTAATGATGTTCCCCGACAAAGACTTACACATACTCACAAATACGGAGAGTCCGTTAGAAGTCGTAGGCCCAAAGATGCAGACTGATGGAGCAAGTCAATGGCACCTCCCAGCCAAGGACATGTGTGCTCCCCTTGTCCCCAGATCCAGTGCCCTGGCTGCCAGCACTGCTTGCTTCCTAGAGACATGGTCTTCCCTCCGGCATAAACCCTCTCCTCAAGCTGTAATTCCCAGCATCTGTCTGACAAGAGGGCATATCCAGGCAGGGTCAGCTACTGACTGCCAACAGTTGAAACATTAAGGGAAGTGGGATGAAAAACAGCCTGCAGATGAGTTCTGGGTGAGGAGGGAAGAGGCAGGATTATACTGGGGTGTGAGCTTTCAAGAAAGTGCTTTCTTCCATTCTCCTCTCCAGCTGGACCAGCAGATGACTGTTTCCTCTCACTCGGCACCTTTCCTCTCACTCGGCACACAACACAGAGTGTTGTGTCTCTGTCTCTTGAGCTGCAGAGTGATCTCCTGAACCTGCTGCAAGAATTTCCTGGCCAGGAGGAGGGCACTTGTTGGGATGAGCACTGAGTGTTGCTGGAAACCAGCTTGACAGTAAACTATGTATAAAACAAAACAAAACAAAACAAAAACAAAAAACGAATTTCCTGGCCTGGGACCCTACTGAGGGGTTTGGCTGGGGATGTGAGTACAAAGGCCACTACTTTTGGTGTGGGCCTGATCATGGTCTTCTTGAAGATTCCACGGAGTAAAATGCAGCCCTGCATCATCCCCTTCCTTTGGCTCAGCTGTCTGACAGTCCTACCCCGCCTCCCAAGGCATGGCCACAGGGCACCAGACAAAATTATGACTCGCCACTGACCTCCCTATTCCAGCCCCCTGACACCTCTGTGGGTTCTCCTTTCCTGTTTCATTCACCTTTCCCTTCGTTATATGCCTTCCTGTCACCTTACACAGCACCTTCGTTTTGTCCAGGCCTGCCCCATTCGGGTACTCAGCCCTTGTGTCTGCATTGTAGGGGTGTTTAGTGATTTTTTTTCATTGGTAACAGCTTTATTGAGATACAATTCACACACCATTTACTCTTTTGAAGTGTACAGTTCAGTTGAGTTTAGTGCAATTACAAGATGCCACCACCACTGTCCACTTCCAGAATATTTTCATCACCCCCCAAAAGGAGGCTCATACCCCCTGGTAGTCAATTCCCCATTCTCCCCTCCCCACAGCTCCTGGAGCCTACTGATCTACTTTCTGCCTCTGTGGATTTGCTCATTCTGGATATTTAATCCAAGTGGAATCCTACGTTCTGTGCCCTTTTGTGTCTGACTTTATTCCTTAGCTTAATGTTTTCAAGGGTCATCTATTCTAACTGAATAATATCGCACTGTATGGATATACTGCTTTTCGTTTATCCATATTGATGGACACTTGGGTCATTTTCTCCTTTGGGCTTCTGGCTCCTCTGAATAATGCAGCCATGAACATTCGTGTACTGTACCTGTTTGAGTCCCTGCTTTAACTTTTTTGGATACATGCCCAGCAGTGGAATTACTGGTTCATGTGGCAACTCTATATTTAACTTTGAGGAACTGCCAAACTCTATACCATTTTACAGTTTCACATTTTTAAAAAATATTTTTACATTTTACATTGCTATACCATTCTACATTTTTACACCCCCACTGGTGGTATACAGGGGCTTTGGTTTATCCACATCCTTGCCAGCACTTGTTGTTACTGTCTTTTTTATTACAGCCTCCCAGGTGGGTGTGAAATAGTAGCATGCTATGGATTTATGTCCCCTGCCTCAAGGCCTTGCTCTTCGTGGTGGGGCTTTTCCAGTCTTCAGTACTTATTACTATGAACGTACTGAACCTCTCAAAGTGACAAAGCCCTTTTTCTAGCTAATGCTTGAAACTGGGGCCATGTCAGGCACTCTGGCAGAGCAAAGAGGAAGCGAGTTGAGGGACAGAGTGGACTGGCCATCTTTGGAAGTTCCACTGTGGCAGAAACAGTTCGCTCTACCAGTCTGCCAAGAGCAGAAGCATAAAAGGATTCTTAGTGAATGCGATGGCTCAGAGGTGACTTTCTAGTCACCACTCAGAATCCAGCTATTTATATATTTATTTATTTATTTANAGTTCTACAGGGCAATGGAAAACAATTGTCTTAGCTTGGGCTGCTAGAACAAAAATACCATTGACAAAAATACCATGTTTGCTAGGACAAATATTTATTTCTCACAGTTGTGATGGCTCGGAAGTTCAAGATCAGAATGCCAACAGAGTGAGACTCCACTTGTTGGCTTATAGACAGCTACCTTCAGGCTGTTTCCTCACATGCTGAGAGCAGAGAGCATCTCCTTCCTGTGTCTTTTGATAAGAGCACTAATCCCATTCCTGAGGGCTCTGCCATCTTGACCTAATCACCTCCCAAAGGGCCCAACTCCTTTTCCTCTTTTTCAAGTTTTTATTTAAATTCCAGTTAACATACAGTGTAATATTAGTTTCAGGTGTACAATTTAGTGATCCAACACTTCCATACAACACCCAGTGCTCATCACAAGTGCGCTCCTTAATCCGCATCACCTATTTAACCCATTCCCCTACCGACCTCCCCTCTGGTAATCATCAGATTGTTCTCTATCATTAAGAGTCTGTTTCTTGGTTTGCCTCTCTCACTCCTGTTTTCCTATGCTCATTTGTTTTGTTTCCTAAATTCCACAGATGAGTGAGATCATATGGCATTTGTCTTTCTATGATTGACGTATTTCACCTAGTATTATACTCTTTAGCTCCATACACATTATTGCAAATGGCAAGATTTCATTCTTTTTGATGGCTGAGTAATACTCCACTCTCTCAATATACCACATTTTCTTTATCCATTCATCAGTCGATGAACATTTGGACTCTTTCCATAATTTGGCTATTGTCCATAGTACTGTTGATAATGCTGCTTTAAACATTGGCGTGCACATATCTCTTTGAATTAGTATTTTAGTATCCTTTGAGTAAATACCTAGTAGTATAATTGCTGGATTGTAGGGTAGTTCTATTTTTAGCTTTTTGAGAAACCTCCGTACTGTTCTCCAGAGTGGCTACACCAGTTTGCGTTCCCACCAACAGTGTTAAGAGGGTTCCTCTTTCTCCACATCTTCACCAACATCTGTTGTTTCCTGTGTGGTTAATTTTAGCCATTCTGACTGGTGTCAGGTGATCTCTCATTGTAGTTTTCATTTATATTTCCGTGATGATGACTGATGCTGAGAGTCTTTTCATGTGTCTGTTGGCCACCTGGATGTCTTCCTTGGAAAAGTATCTGTTTATGTCTTTTGCAGAGGTCCCACCTCCTGATACCATTATGTTGGTTTTTAATATATGAATTTGTGGGATGAGGAGAACACCAACATTCAGTCTAATGCAGGCACTATAAAGATTAGGCATCCCCACATCTCATGCCTCACGAACCTACTTTCTGCCTTCCAGAAATCCTGTCATTTATAGCTGATAGTACATAACAATAACAGCATTTATTAAGCATTAATATGCACCTGGTATTATGCCAAGCACATTATATGTCTTATCTTGTTGGTCCCTCACAACAACCTATAAAGTAGGTACTGTTATGAGCTCCATTTTATAGATGGTGGAACTGAGGCTCAGAACATGAAGTGACTTGCTCAGGTAATAAGTGGTAACTAATTAATAACAGGGCTGGAATTTGAACCCAAATGGAAAACCCGGAAGTCAGGCCTTTCCTCCCAATAGGACACATTGTGGAGGCTGTATTTTCAGTAATCTCCACCACATAAACCCTAAGGTCTGGAAATGTTCAAACTCCTTGCCTTGTGCTGTACAGCTTCATTATGGATAAAGCATCAAAGGTCCATGCCAACAATTTAATTATCTAGAAAAATAACCTGTTTTCAAACATTCTCTTCCATTGACACCTTGGCATGAATTAATGAGGTAAGTCCTATGCTTCCCTACCCGGACCTCAATGTGGTGGGCCAGAGAAGAAGTAAGTCTTTATGGAAGAGGAGAGTTTGGGGAAGATCTGGAAATCTTACATCTCTGTCACAGGAAAGCAGGTGCATTTAAGTCATCACTTGGAGAGGCCCAGGGCAAGAAGAAGTGGGAGTAGTTGGAGCATGGAAAGGAAGAGATCTAAATGGTAGGCATCACTAGTGTGGCCACTAGACCCATTTGAAGCAGTACCTTCGCCATTAGGGAGCATCCCAAAGAAAAACTGACCTGAACCCAAGTGGCCTCAGAGACTGAGCACTGTTCCTTTTCAGAAGGGGACTTTAGACACCCACGGGTCAGGATGCATTTTGCTGCATGCTCTGACGTAGCCTGACTAAGATACGGCACCCAGTTGTCCCTCTTTCACTACAGCAGTATCCCTTGGTGGAGCAAAAGTGGTCTCCCACAAGCACCCTTAGCTGTCAGCTTTCTTTCCATCTGGGCCTTGGCCTAAGAACCAGCCCAAATTTACACCCTTTAAAACAGTGTGTTTTAGAAAGCACCGTAACAACTCGCACTTTCCCCAGAGATGCTGGATACTGTCAGTGGCAGAGAACCATCTCATTATGGTCAGGATTGGGAACAGAGTCCTGACTAGGGTCTGTCCCACTAGTGGGAGGACAGCTGGGCTTCTGTGACCAGTTTCGCAGCATTGTCTTTTTCTGGTTGGAAGAGACCCAGAATAGTCACCTAGTCTAGCCTCTTGCCTTCAAGTAGAATTTCTTTCCGACATAAACTCTTGAAATTCAATTTTGGAATGGGAAATACAGCTAGGAATGCCTTCCAACGTCTGACCGAAATTGTTAGTGATGCAGGTGATATTCCTTCCCAATTGACATAGTTTGGCTATTTGTGATTATCTGACCTCTCTTCTAGCCTTAACCTTTATGAGTTATTTAAATATGTTATCCTTTAACATCTTTTTGTGCCAGCCCCTCTAAGGAGAGCTGGATTCTCCTTGCAGTCAGGGAACATGCCTTATTTACCTTTGTAGCTCTAACCTAGCATGGTATCAACTACTGTCAAGGTAAAGTCGAGGACCTGTTTGTGCCACGTATAGTCAAAGACCTCCCTAAGTATATGTTGAGTGAAGAAGGGGAAAAAAAGGAAAATAGTCACTTAACTGTCTTTATCCCTAGAGCACCTCTTGTACACATAAGCACAAAGCAAACACCATTTAATTAATTGTCCAGTTATCCATGAAAAGAAAGGAATCTCTCTATGTTCTTCAAGGTTTTTTTAAATTTCTTTATTTCTTTTTTTTTAAGTATTTATTTGTTTTGAGAGAGAGAGAGAAAGAGAGAGAGAGAGCTGGGAGGGGCAGAGACAGGGGAGGAGAGAGAGAATCCTAAGCAGGCTCCATGCTGACAGTGTGGAGCCTGACTCAGGGCTTGAACTCACCAATGGTGAGATCATGACCTAAGCCAAAACCAAGCAGTGGTCACTTAACCAACTGAGCCACCCAGTTGCCCCTCTGTTCTTCAGGTTTCATAGCATTCTTCTGTGTGCTTTCTTTCTATACCAACACCACTTACCACTCACTGTGAACATTGTTAGGTATCAGATCCTCTGGAACTTTTTAAAATAAATCCTCTCTAAACCTCACAGCCAGGGAAGGTAGAGGACATAGTCATCCTGACAATGAGGAAACCGAGGTGCAAAGAAATGGAAGTAGCTATCTCAAGGTCATGAATCAAAGACCTGCCAAAGCTGTGATTTGGACATCATGGTTGCAGATCCCAGAGAGCAGGCTCAATTCTTCTTGTTTGTATCGCTGTGAGATCCAGAGCTGAAAAACCCTGGATCTCAGGACTTCTTTCCCCATCCTTTTGCCTTTTCCTTCTCATGTTCCTGAAATCTGGGGTCAAATCCTTTGGATCATATGATTCTGTTTTGGTGTGTGTGTGCGCACGTGCGTGTGTGATCATAGGGAACATAACCTCTTAGTTCAAGGCTTTTACTTTCATCTCTCAATTCCCCTCCACCATCACCTCCAGCACGGTCTGCATATGTGCTGGGGGCAGACCAATAGGATGACAGAGAACCAGACTGGACACATTAGCATCAGGCTGAGCCATCGAGGGTAAAGTAGGAACCTGAGTAATGATAGCAATGGCAAAAGAAGGGAGAGGTTTGAGTCCAGGAGATTGGCAACTGGGAGCTCTGGAGAGGTTTGCATCTCTCTCATAACACTGGGACCTGATTTGTCTCCTGACGTACAAGTGACCTTTCTGAAGAGCCAAGAAGTGGCCCACTAAGAAAATAGAAATTTGAGGGTAGGGAGAGTGGAGAAGTCAGCAACCGGCATGAGGACTTTGGGTTCCGGAGGGTGGGAAGAAGGCTAGTGCCAGGAGAGGAGAGAATGGTGTACCAAAGGAAGTGGGATAAGACCACAGACTTGGTAAGATTTGCCAGTTTCTCTGAAGAGAAACAAAACAAAGCCAGACAAACTTGTGGCAAGGTTATGCATACTAAGACGTTCTTGACAATGTGTAACCTCTCCCAGAAGTATTGGAATTATAAAATCTGATTGCCAAAAGGCAACCAGTTATTCCAAAGAAATGGACTTCTAATGATGGCATTTTAGGCAGCAGTGAGAGAAAAGGAAGGAAGAGATATTTAGGATAGGGGAGTATTTTTTGAGCTCCCCCCCCCCGAAAGTCATAGTTCTGCTACATATAAGACCATCCATAACGGGGTGGTGTGTGTGTGGAAGAAATAGTTCCTGTTCCTGGCATAGCTGTAGTCAGATGGCTTCGTGCTAGTCTGCTTATGCCACGTTGTTCTTGCCCCACTCCTCCTCAGAGTAGCACTCCCCTGAAGGGCCGTGAGGCCAGCTATGCTTTGGACAGATTTTCTGCCAGTTTTTGGCTAGGAACACCAAATGTATTTCTTGGAAAATCTAGGAAGGCAGAGGGTAGAATACCAAGTGGCCTTCCTTGCTTTCTGTGGTTCCTTCCATGCTGTGTTGGCCTTCTGAAGTTGCAAGGGAAGGGGCGCCTGGGTGGCTCAGTTGGTTGAGTGTCCAACTTCGGCTCAGGTCATAAGCTCACAGTTTGTGGGATCGAGCCCTCTATCGGGCTCTGTGCTGATAGCTCAGAGCCTGGAGCCTGCTTCAGATTCTCCTGGAGCCTGCTTCAGATTCTGTGTCTCCCTCTCTCTCTGCCCCTCCCCTGCTCTGGCTCTGGCTCTGGCTCTCTCTCAATCAAGAATAAATACACATTAAAAAATAGTATTAAAGATGCAAGAGGAAATTTAAGTCCCATGTCAGATTTTTTTTAATGAAACAGCCT
>NW_027527804.1:174280-225236 GCF_008692635.1 Crocuta crocuta
CCACTAAGTTTTGGGTTTGGCTTTTTTAAATATAGTTTTTAAATTTTAGTTACAGGTTAACATACAGTGTTGGATCAGTTTCAGGTGTACAGTAGAGTGATTTAATATTTACATATGTCCCATTCTTAGATAGAAAAACTGAGACCCCTTGGGGTGCCAGGGTGGCTCAGTCAGTTGAACATCCAACTCTTGATTTTGGCTCAGGTCATGATCTCACAGTCATGAGATTGATCCCCATTGGGATTCTCCCTCTCTTTCTCTGTCTCTCCCCCACTCATTCTCTTTCTCTCTTGTTCTCTCTGTCTCTGTCTCTCCCTCTCTCTCTCAAAATAAATAAACACACAAAAAAAGAAAAATTGAGACCCAAAAGGGTAAAGTGGCTTCCTTCAAGTNCCTAAGCTGGGATTTTTCGACTCAGTGATCCTGCCTCCCAGTTTGAAAACATTCTTTTTTTATTAAAAATGTATATATTTAAGGTGTACGACATGTTGATTTGCTATACATATACATATTGAAATGATTACTATGGTCNGAGAACACCTGATATCTGCACTCTTGGCAAATTTCTGGGATACACACAGTATTATTAGTTATAGCCATCATGCTGTACATTAGCTCTCCAGCAGCTTTATACCCTTTGACCAATATCTCCCCATTTTTCTGAACCCCAAGCCCTAGTAACTGCAATTCTACCTTCTGCTTCGATGCATTTGACATTTTTTAGATTGCACAAAAAGTGAGATCATGCCATTTTTTTAAATCTCCGTATCTGGATTATTTCACTTAGCATAGTGTCCTCCAGGTCCATCCAGTGTTTGTTGCAAATGGCAAGATCCCTTTTTTAAGGTTGAATAATATTCCGTTGTGTATATATACCATGATTTCTTTTTCCATTCCTTGATTGACCCTTAGGCTGTTTCCTTATCGTGGCTATTGTGAATAACGCTGCAATAAACATGAGAGCACAGATATCTCTTCCAAGTACTAATTTCATATCCTTCCTGCTGACCAGTTTTAATACCTACTCTGTGAAAAGAATACAAAGTTTGAGACAGGAAAATTGTATTTCTGAGTTGGGTTTCCTATTAGATAGCTGTGTGGCATGGGCCAAATCTTTTGGGGGATCAGTAGCCTCAATTTCATAATTCCCCCACCACTCCATGAGAGATATTAAAATAATGAAATAAGAGCAAATGAAAAGCTATTAAGATAAATTTATTGTGTAAACCTAGCATTAAGCATGCTCATAGTTGGTTTCTTTTTCTTTGATTCTGTTTTGTCTTTCTCTCTTTTGCTTTCTCCCCATCTCCTGTTGAGTAGATTAATAGACTCCATGCCAGGCCGCTATGCAGACTATTGCAAGAAAGACTCTCAAGGTCATGCTTCGACTGGAAAACCTCACCCTGCACTTGCCTCCCCGTTGATCCCTTGGTAGAAGGCCCAATTCAAAGATCAATCCACATTCTTCTGAGGCAAAATAATTCCAACCTTCTTTTTCTTCTTTTGGTATTCCAAAGATCTGTCAACTCCTGTAAGAGTCATGGTAGATATTATTTTGTAGGTCATCCCAGTTTTCTTCACCACAAAATACAGAGATTTGGTATAATTAGAGCCCAGGGGGGTGAATAGGCCATGCTCCTGTCCTTTCTCCAGTGATTTTCATTCCTGTCTACTGGTTAAAGCTGTCTGATTGTGTGCACTTGTGGGCAGGGGCCAGGATTTAGGGTCAACGAGTATGAGATAAACATTTTCTAGGAGCTAAGGCTTCTTCTTCTTAAGGAACTTCTTTTATCCTGTACGGGGTCATTAATAAGTAGTTCACACCCAAGGAGTGAGTTATTCAGAAATTGATGCTGGATCAGTTTATATAGCAAAGTATAAAGTTGAGTTAGTTACATAAATCACTGAAGCCAAAGTAAGTGTGATCAGTTTTCTAGGTATTTTAGGCCAAAACATTCTAGAGGGACAACATAACCTTCATGTTCCATTGGTTTTGGTTTTTAAGTTGAATGGTCCCTTCCTTGTTCCAGGTTTGATGTGATTGATGGCCTCCTTGATAGTGGCAAGGATGGATGATTCTAGAATCAGTCAGACATCAGTTCAGATTTTGGTGCTGCCACTTGCAAGTTGTGTGACCTGGGGCAAGTCAGTTAATTTCTTAAGCCTTAGTTTCCCCATCAGCAAAATGAGTAAAAGCCAAGGAGACATAGAAGAGGACACTTATGGGGATGAGCACTGAGTGTTATGTGGAAACTAATTTGACAATAAACTATTTGTAAAAAAAATAAATAAATAAATAAAAGTGTTTTCACCCTCCCTGTGCTAAAANTGACTGTGAGATCATGACCTGAGCCAAAAATCAAGAGTTGAACGCCCAACCGACTGAGCCACCAAGTCGCCCCTTCAGTATACTTTTGACTGATGGGAAAGAAAGGATGGTTTAACTGTCTAAGCCTTCCCCTAACAAAACACACACCTCCTCTGATTTCTCTTCTTCCCCCATTCTACAGAGGGCACTTTCCCAGTTCTGTTTGTATCTATTGCTAATTTGTACATCACTGATTAGCTTAATCTGGTTTGTTTGGTGTGTGTGTACATAGGTTGATTGAAAAAAGATGGAATTTAGAGTCATCACTCACTAAGATTTGTTAGTGACTTCAGAAAAGTCCACTTCAGAGGTTTGTTACCTTCAAATGAAAAATGAAGTTCAAGATCTGCCTTACTTGATTGATAGAGTTGTTATGAGGCTCCTGTGTAATAATATGTGTGAAATCCCTTTATAAATTGTTAGCTAGGTGACTATAATTTAGGAATATGAGTTACAGTAATATTCAAGTCCCAGATTGTATGCTTCAGAAATCACATGTCTTGAAAGGTCCAGGTAATGGGCTGGAGCTGTTGGGGAATGGTCTGCAGAGAAAAAGTGTCTTTTCCTGAGACTTCAAAATCAGACAGGATTTTAGCAGGTGGAAAAGAGTGGGAGGAGGGGTGCAATCTTGGTGGCGGAATTAAAAATCAGCAGAGACTGGGGCGCCTGGGTGGCTTAGTCGGTTAAGCGTCCGACTTTCGCTTAGGTCATGATCTCGCAGTTCTTGGGTTCGAGCCCCGCGTCGGGCTCTGTGCTGACTGCCAGCTCAGAGCCTGGAGCCTGTTTCAGTCTGTGACTCCCTCTCTCTCTGACCCTCCCCTGCTCACGCTGTCTCTCTCTCTCTCTCTCTCTCTCTCTCTCCTAGAAATAAATAAAACATTAAAAAAAAAATCAGCAGAGACTTCATGTGTCAACTATACTTCAATTAAAAAAAAACAAGCAAGGACCCCAGAGGCCAGAACAAACATACAAGCACATACCAAGTGATATAAAACATGTGAGGGGGTAAAGTTACCAGGGTAGTTATAATATATGGTTTGTCTTCTGAAAGGACACCCTCCTTCTGGGCAAGTTAACACGTTATTCGCATGGTCTGTTAACTCCATCAAGGCAGGAGCCTTGCCCTTCTCTGATTTCTCTCTAGTACCCATTACAGTGCCTGGCACATCATAGGTGCTCAATAAATGCTCAACAAATGAAAAAACAGAGGGGTGGTCATGTCAGTTGCTCTTCTTGTCTGGCCGTTTTAATATTATCTAAATTCATCGGCTACTGAATTAGAAGCTATCTTTTAAAAATTTTTAATGTTTATTTTTGAGAAACAGTGAGAGAGTGAGACACACACAGAGAGAGAGAGAGAGAGAGAGAGAGAGAGAGAGAGAGAGAAGGTGAGTGGGGGAGGGGCAGAGAGATAGGGAGACACAGAATCTGAAGCAGGCTCCAGGCTCTGAGCTATCAGCACAAAGCCCAACACGAGGCTCGAACTTACTAACTGTGAGATTGTGACCTGAGCCAAAGTTGGGCGCGTAACCGACTGAGCTACCCAAGCACCCTGGGCATGTCTTTTAACTCCCTCTACACAGTACAGCCCCATCTTCTGTTCGTAGTTATGAAATTCTTTGCAATGATGTCAATACTTGATGTGGTTTTTCTCCACCCTGTCCCAGAAGACTCCTTACCCCCAGCAAACAATAAGGTGACCAGCAAGTCGTGTGAATACAACGGGACCACTTACCAACATGGTGAGCTGTTCGTGGCTGAAGGGCTCTTTCAGAACCGGCAACCCAATCAATGCACCCAGTGCAGCTGTTCGGTAAGACCCAGCATTTTAATGTCCCTGCTGGCCCCAACCCCAACACCCCAACAACCTTATACCTTCACATTGAGCCTACATCATAAGGTGTTTGAAGGGAAGATGGACTGCATTTAAATCCTAAGCCTCCCAGTCGATCCAGACTCTCTGATCTTCATCAACCCTGAACAACCCTGTCCTATGTTAAAGAAGTCAGACCCAGTCATATCCTGGTCTTGAAGCTTTATGACTCTTCAAGTGGACAAAGATGAGCTGATGGTCTTCATCTGTTCTACTTTTCATAATAGTCAAACCAGCAAAGCCTTCATCAGATGTACTCAACTATTTTTTTTACATTTATTTGTTTTTGAGAGAGAGATAGAGACAGAGTGTGAGCAGGGGAGGGGCAGAGAGAGAGGGAGACACAGAATCCGAGGCAGGCTTTAGGCTCTCAGCTGTCAGCACAGAGCCCAGTGCGGGGCTTGAACTCATGAACTGTGAGATTATGACCTGAGCCGAAGTCGGATGCTTAACCAACTGAGCTACCCAGGTGCCCCAAGACTCAACTATTTGAAGCTTTGGGGATGCTACGGGTAGAAGAGCCAGTGGCACCATCTAGGGCTGCTTGTCCAATTCACAAATAAACAGGGGTATCTCTTGGATCCCATCTCTTATATATTCTCCTAACCAGTTTGTCCCTGATACCCTACAATGAGAACTCTCTCAACAAAACATGATTATTCCTGTGACATTCCTTGTCAGAACTGTATATACCCTAGGAATAAAGTAAAACAGTTATATCTTCACGTAATCGTGCAATCCAGAGAATGTAATAGGTAGAACTAGAAAATGGAATAAAATGGCCATTTAACGTGAAGTGAGAGGAAATGAAGTTAGATGTAGAAACTTTTTTACCTGTAAGGGGCTTAAACACTGAATCGCCAAGGGACATACTAGAATCTCTTCCCCTAGAGATTTGTAGTAAAAATATGGTATCTCAGTAGTTTGGGAGAATTTGGTTGTGGCCTTGCCTTCCGAATGACTTTTCAGGGAGCCTTCTTGCCCCAGAATTAATGCCTCTAAGAATTAAGAGCAAGGTTTAAGAAAGGATGTTTGGAACCTAGAACTTTAGGGAGGTGGAATTAGACAGAACAGCAAGGAAATTTGGTTCTCTCCCTTGCCTTGTACTGAACTGAGCTGTCCATTCTGATCAGCCCGTGTAGTTTTGCATTTCCTCCCAGACAACTTGTCTCCATGGTTTGGAAAGTTATAAAAAGAGGGGGCTGTCATGCAAATCTGCCTTCCCTTAAGTCCCAGTGTCCAGCTGGGGCACGATGGGGACCAAGCGATACCTTGCAAAGAGAAAAGAAGAGCAACACCGTATTTGGGGCTTTGGCAGGGCCATGGCAGCTCTTGTACTGACTACCCTATACCATCTCAGACCAGGATCCCCAGCGAGGATTGCCAACCCTTCCATGACTTAGTCTCTGGCCTGGAGAAATAGTAAACGGGAAAAAAAAATAAAGCATAATCAAATCTCAGAAGTACCTAGAACTAACTATGGGAGGGGCATTGGGAAGGAGTACCACGTTTTAAGACCCTACTCATCCCGGGTCCCAAGCTAAGGAGACTTTACACTTATTCCCAGATCCTTCTGATCTTAAATTCTGTTTTTCCTTGGCAGGAGGGAAATGTGTACTGTGGTCTCAAGACTTGCCCCAAGTTAACCTGTGCATTCCCAGTCTCTGTTCCGGATTCCTGCTGCCGGGTTTGCAGAGGTAGGTACCCTGTATTCCAAGAAGTAGGGGTGTCCTAGCCCCCAGTGTCCTAGGAAAGGGAAATTTTCTATGGTAGCCTTCGTTTATAGTCAGGGGGTGTAGGNAGAACTGTGGGATCATGTCCTGAGCCAAAGTCAGATGCTTAACCAACTGAACCACCCAGGTGCCCCCCAGAAGCACTGATTTTAAGGGCAATCACCTGAAAGACACCACGCTGGAATGTGGCAAGAGAGAAGGAGTGGGCATCATCTATTGAGAAAATGTCTGTATCTCTTCTCCCTTAATCTCTTCTAGCTTTTACTGTGTTGTAAAACACAGGCCATTTCCATACACAGCCTTAAAAGGAAGAATGGGCCTTGCAAAGCATTGATGTGACCACTTTGAAGACTGTCCAGGGCAAATTTAGGTATATTTAAAACCCCACAGTCCAAAGGCAACAAACTCTGTAAAAACACAATCGAAGGCATCATCTTCTCAAATTATAGCCTCAATGGCATCGGTGTCTTCTGAAGCCAATTTTTTCTTATTTGGTTTCCATTTCTTTGATAATGGCACCATTTTTTTCCCTCTAGCTTCCTAAGATCAAGCATAATCATCTTTAATTTCTCCTTTATTGCCTCTTCTCAGATTACTAAATCTATCAGCAGTCTTCTATCTGTCTCCTTTCTGGCTCTCTCTAGCAGTATTCTAATTTTGTCTTCTTTCCTTCCATCTAATCAGCATATTTATTGAGCATCTACTTACTATATGCTCAGCCCTGTGCTAGAAGCTAGATACATATTGGTAAATACAGTAAACATACAGGGCAATGCTAGACTATATGGCATCTTTATGCAAATTTTAAAAAGAATCCTTTTACTTAAGATACCTTACTGTCATTTGTCAGAAAATCTTTGTGAATGTACCCCCTTCAACTGCAGCACATTTGTGCAGTACACACCCTCTACAACTATATGCAGCATACATAGCAGCAAAGGTATGTTGTTTGCTCTTGTGGAACTCACATTCTACCAAAGAAGACAAATCATAAGCAAACACGTAAATAAAAATCTAAATCTAAATATGTAAGTACCATGAAGAAAATAAACACAAGACTGAGGAGACAGCATTTACATTGAGTGGGTGGGAAGGCCTCTCTGAGGTGACATTTAAGCTCTCACTTGAAAGATGAAAAATAACCATCCATGCAAAGATCCTGGGGGAAGAGCACTGCAGGCAAAAAGAAAAGAAAATTCAAGGGCCTCAGGCAAGAAAGAGCTCAGAGCATTCAAGGAATCTGAGGAGCAGCGTAGCACAGTGATTGTAGTCAACTGGCCTGAGATGACGCTGAAGAACTGAAGGAACAGGAGTCAGATCACACAGGACTTTCAAGGCCATGGGAAGGAGTTTGGAGTTTAGTTTTTTTAAGTACATTGGGAGCCATTGGAAGGTTGTGAGCAGGGCATGACATGAACTAATTGGTGTCTTTAAAGATCTCATTGGCTGTTGTGTCCAGACTAGATTGGAGGGAGGCAACAAAGAAAGGGGAGAGGCGACAAAGAAGGCAAGTGGAATAGTCTCTCTAGTGTGAGAGGGCAGGTGCCTGGTGTAGGGACACAATATAGAGTAGTGGTTCAGACTGCAGCCTTTGGAACCAGGCTTCCTCGGTTCTAATCCTAGTCCTGCTACTAATTGCTCCCTGGATAATCCTGAGCAATGCATTCAGCCTTTCTAATAGTCTTTAAAGGGAGGAGAATGTGAGTACTGACTTCCAAATGGTTGTAAGGTTTAAATGAGATAATGCAGGAAAGGGACCTAGCACAGTGTCTTGCATATGGTGCAGACACAATAATGAGAAATGGACAAATTTGAAATGTACTTAACAGCATTGCTTCTTGACCATGGGCGCATATTGGAATTACCTTGATAAATTTGCATCCAGACTGGGGGTGGAGGGGAAGGTGATTCCAATGTGCAGCCAAGGTTGAGAACCACTGAGTTAGAGGGAGAAAATTATAGGATTTGCTGATAGGGGATGGGTAGTTGACTCCTATACATTACTGCTAGTTTAATCTTCCAAAAACATAACCTTAACCATACTACACCTCTACTCAAAAGCCTTTGTGCTGGGGAACCTGGCTGGCTCAGTCAGTAGAGCATGTGACTCTTGTTCTCGGGGTCATGAGTTCAAGCCCCACGTTAGGTGTAGAGCTTAGTTTAAAAAAAAAAAAAAGTAACCGGNCCGGCCCTTCTCCAGTAGCATTTATCACTTTGTTACCTTTTGTTTTTCATTATGTGTGCCCATGTCTTATCCGCCCTACCAATTATAAGCTCCTTAAAGTAGGAACTATTATTTCTGGTTCATCTTTTTTCCCCCTCACTGCTCTAGGGGGAGAGACACACACTAGCTTTGCAGTATTGCCAGAAAGTCATAGTTTGAATTAGATGCAACGAATGTATGATATTATTGTTGTGTTTCCTTCCTCTGAGTTACTGATGGACTGTGATAGGTAGTGCTGGCTATATATTGGCTCGTGATCAGTAGNTCCCCATCTCACTTCAAGACACCATAATATTTATTTTAGAAAGAAATGACTTTGTTCTGAGTACCAGTTATGTTCATCCCCTCTTTTTTTGAGGGAAGCACACAGAGAGAGGGAGAAATATGCAGAGCATGATATGGAGTCCAATGTGGGGCCTGATGTGGGACTTGATCCCACGACCTGACCTGAGCCAAAATCAAGAATTGGAGGCTGAGCCACCCAGGAGCCACCCAGGAGACCCTATATGTGCATCCCTTTTAATATGCTCTTTTTAGTGGTTCTCACAAGTTAGTATGGACTTAGTCATGGCCTGATTTGGTTTCTGCTTCAATAAGGCTCTGGATCTTTCTCTAGCAGTCTCTCCCAGTATGTGTGTCTGTATGTCAGTACAGCTATTACATTTAAGCCAGAAAAGGTGGGTATTTTGTTCCTCATCTCCCTGCCCATCTTTGCCCCAACCTGATTCTGCTCCAAAGGGGAAGAGAGTCCATACAGAGCAGAGTTATACATGTGGCTGCTAATATAACCATCTTGTTGCTCTGGTCCCCTCATCAGGCTGAGGTTATTTTGTTTGGGGCAAAGGGTACAATGACAAATCTAAACTGAAGGACAATCACAAAAGAAAGGAAACTGCCACAAGACATGATATTTTGCATCTGAGAGACAATGTGATGCAGATGATGTAGGCTGTGAAGCCAGAAGGAAACAGATTTGCTTTTACTCAGCTTCCACCTACTAGTGGTGTTTCCTCGGGCAAGCTGCTGGCCCACATACAGCCTCATTTTTTTTTTTTCAGCTCTGGGAATGGAGATACATAATATCTATCACCAATGGAAAGGCTGTAAAAATGAACTGAGATGACCTAGAGATCTGGTGGGGGGGGGAGACTTTTCTACAGAGTTACTGCTTAGTATGAGATAATTATTACATTGCATTTAATACTACTGTATTCATTGACTGGGGGTTCAGGTACAATTGCACCCTCTCCTCTGTGTCTGATAGTCTTGTCTCTTTATTTGCTTAATCTCTGTTCACAGAGTCCCCATCTGCTGAACACTTCTCTCATCACAATTTACACTTTTCTCATGTCCTCAGAAGCAACACATTAAAGCGAGGTATTACTGATCACATATTGTCCTTTCACACACCTGACAGTTCATGAAGTTCTTTCTCTGCCATCTCTTCTGCAGCCTAAATAAGCCATCCTCTTTCATCTTGCCCTATGAAGACTGAATCCTGCACTTTCATAAAATTGATGCCTTTTTCTCTGCGTTTAATTTCTTTACATCTTTCAGTTGTATATAATGTGATTGAATCTCCTTTGAAGTCCTCATTTTTGAAGCACCTCATTATTTTTTTTCTGTCGAAACACTGTGTTTTATAAAGGTATGTCTTGTATAAGCACATTACTCATGTGGCAGGGAATGCAGACACACTTCTCCCCTATGCTGACCACCCTAACTGCAGGCAAAATACTGCAAAAGAAATAACATTTTGTTTTTAAAAATTTTTTTAATGTTTTATTTATTTCTGAGAGGCAGACAGAGAGAGAGAGAGAGAGACAGCATGAGCAGGGGAGGATCAGAGAGAGGGAGAAACAGAATCTGAAGCAGGCTCCAGGCTCTGAGCTAGCTGTCAGCACAGAGCCCAACGCAGGGCTTGAACCCATGAACCGTGAGATCATGACCTGAGCCAAAGTCGGATGCTTAACCGACTGAGCCACCTAGGTGCCCCTAGAAATACCTTTTGAGTGCTGAACCTGGAAACTTTAATATAAAGGGCCCCCTTGAAACCGGCTCTCTGCACTGTCACCAAACACTAGCGTGTGCCTCTCTTCCTATGTCTGATAGTGACATCTGCGACAGATTGAATCTCAACCCCAGCCTCAGTTATTTAGACATGCCCCTGAGCCTACGACAGTGAGGAGAGCGTTGGCATGGGGCATGTCATTGCTGGCACTTGAGCAGACCTCATCTGGACTGGAAGTGGAGCACACCCAGCCACTGGAACCTTAAGAGAAACTTTATCAGAAGAAAAAAATCTCTTTGCAGATCGTACAACTGCCACATTCTGGGCAGGCAGGCCTCAAATCCAAACCCATCCCCAGTTTCTCTCTACCATTTATCATTACTGCTTCCTGTCTCCTGCCTACCTTGCCAAGTCAAAGGGGAAGGCTATGTACTTGGACTCTAGACAAGGGAGAGGTTTTTGGGGTAGGCTCTTGGCCACATCGAGAGCCAAGCCTGCATGGAAAGTGTACATTGGTAGTGCTTACTATGTGCCAGGTGGTGGTCTAAATGCTTATGTGTATAATACCCTGTGTAACCCTCACAACAGAGTGGGAACAGTTATTCTCCCCTTTGTATGGATGAGGAAACTGAGGCACAGAAGTTAAGCGATTGGCCCAAGGATCCGTGGTAGTAAGTGGCAGAGCTAGAATTTGAACCTTGTCGGCCTGGCTCTAGAGTCCCAAGTTCTTACACTACCTGGTGGGAGCCGTTCATAGAACAGTGACAAGGGACCTCTCCTGGTTCAAGGGAGTAGAGGGGCATAAAGAACATGCCTGCACATTGGCATACGTGGATAGTCCTAGGAGAGTAACCATACTACTCAGCTTTCCCCATCATGGCCTCAACCTACCCACTCCCAAACACAGGGGAACACTTCTTTTCCACCCCTCTCTCTTTATAGGCTTAAAGAATGTAAATATCTACCTTATTTCATCCGGCAGACATTTCTGGAGCAACTGCCAAGTACCAAGTGTGTGCTGGTGCTGGATATACAATGGGGAACAAAACGAACATGGAGCCTGCCCTTGCAGAGTTAAATGGGCAAGACAGCATTTAGCAAATAATGGCACAAGAAAATACAAAATTATAATTTGCCATATGCTACAAAGAAAGGTGTTGGAAAAGGCAGTAATTATGAGGGGTTGATCTAGTCAGGGAGATGAAGGAAGATGCCTAGGATTGTCTCTCTCCAGCCTCCACTCACACCATATTCCTCTTCACTGTCTGCACCCCAAGGTAAGGAAGGATTGACTCCAAAGTTAGGGACATAGCTAGTGGTGGTCTTACCCTCCCAGGATCCTCGACTTCTGATCCCACCACGAAACCAGCCATCTTGGGCTGTAGGAGTGTCAATAACTGTTCTCCCTCCACAGTACATGTGCATTATACTCTAGCCCAGGCTTTTCTTCTTACAGAACTATTGATGATGTTGGTCAGTGCCTACCATACCTTACCACATTCGCCAATGTGAGCCCTTCATATAGTTTTTATTTTTTATTTTTTTAAGTTTGCTTGTTTGTTTGTTTATTTATTTATTTTGAGGGAGAGAGAGATAAGGCAAGTGGGGAAAGGGCAGAGAGTGAGGGAAAGAGAGAATTCCAAGCAGGCTCTGCACTGGAATACTGGAATACAGGGCTCGCACCCACAAAACTGTAAGAGTCAGACACTTAACCGACTGAGTTACCCAGGCACCCCCTTCAGATTGTTTCTGAAGGTGCTCTTATAAAGCAATCTGACCCTTCCTTAACTCATCCTCGTTTCTCGGACACCAACACACACATCTTCTACTCTAGGCTGGCCGTTCTCTGTGTCCTAAAATATGCCATGTTCCTTCCCTCTTTCACTCCTGTTACATGCCTCTCTTAGCTCCTAACTTCCCACAAGCTTGAAATAGTTTCCCTCCTCTCTTCTATGAATTAGGATCCTACCCATCTTTCAAGAACCCAGCTAGAGGCACACCCCTTTCAAAGAACTCTACCTGATCACTCTAGTTATCATTGGCCCTCTTCTTGGACCACTTTCAGGGCTTAGTCTGGTTTGTAGAGTCCAGCATTTCAAAATATTTTCTTGGATTTTTCATCATTTCATGGGTCTTGGCTTCTTAACTGGAAAAGAACCACCTTCTTCCTCTGTTTCCCCGAGCATCGAATTAAGCATATCTTGTGGTGGATTTGTTAAAAAGGAAGAGAGCTACATATATGGAGAGCTCTTGACACCACTCCCCAAGTGCAATCCTATCTAGGGAGGCAAGAGAGATGGCTGAACTTAAAACTTACTTGATCCAAGCTCATTTATCCAACACATTTCCAAAGAGCCCAAGGAGAAAATAGAATCTCTTTTTATGAAGTTGAAGCATTCCTGCAAACTCCCTTGAGATAACTGAAACTGAAAGCAACTGTTTAAAAGCAATTTGTCAGTGCCCAAAACAACGGCCATTTTACATGAGACTCAATTTCTCTTTCCAGAAAAGCAGCAGAATCACACCTGAGACACCATCTTGGCTGGGACCCAGAAATCTTGAGGGAAGTGGTGTGAGATGTAGTTCAATTTTTTTTAACATCGCAGAAATCTACCCAAGTTGTCAAAGTTCACTAAGTCCACCAAAACTGGAAAAAATAACAGCACCTCCAAATATAGGTCCTCTAGTGTTGATTCTGGTTTAGTCCACATTTTCTACAAGAATGCTGTCATTTCCAGGTCACGATGATAGGAAGGAAGCATCGTTAACAAGACACACTTCTCAAGAGAATATTAATAAAAATAAAAATGAACTCAGTCCTTGATAATTTTCGAGTTGGTGTTCTCTCACCTAAACTTCAGTATGCATTAAAACACTCTGATCTTGGGGCACCTGGGTGGCTCAGTCAGTTGAGCGTCCAACTTCGGCTCATGGTTCATGGGTTCAAGCCCCACATCAGGCTCTGTGCTGACAGCTAGCTCAAAGCCTGGAGCCTGTTTCAGATTCTGCGTCTCCCTCTCTCTCTGCCCCTCCCCTGCTCATGCGGTCTCTCTCTCAGAAATAAAAACATTTAAAAAAATTTTTAAACACTCTGATCTTCGCAGAGCTACAGAAGAGTCTGATCACCATAATAAGCCCATTCTCAGGTGAACTGTTCAAGTTCATGAAGATAGGACCATCTTAGAGATCTCCCACCCTTCGCCTTGCTCGCTTCTTCCAGATCCCTGCTAGAAGCTTTCTTTTGCCATGGAAATTTCCTAGGTTGTGTTTGATTCTTTCTACATACTCTGTACTCAGAATTCATCTTTATGAGCTTACTGACACTCCCAGGACTCCCTCCCCTCTGCAGTCATTGTGTTCCTTCTTGGCATGTCTCTTATGTGTAGCATGTGTCTTCTTAGACTGAAAGCCATCTAGATAGTGGTTGTGACAGCAGTGACTTTCATACTGAGCTTGATGACAGTGCCGATTCCTAATTGGCCATGTGGAATAAATACCCCATCCTACTCTGGGATTAGAGGGTTTTTCATATGTATAGGAGTCTGGTTCTGCAGTAAAAATAAGGAATTCCCCGTGAAGCATTTTGGAGTAAGTATTTCTTCGCAGGTTAAAGCCAATCTCCCTTCAGCCCTGCCCTTTCAACCACTTCAAGGGACGCCATGGTTGCCCAGAAACACATGGCCACATGTATCCATTCTTCTGATTGGAACACTGTTTATGAGCCTAGACCCCAGTATTTCTAGAAACAAGTCTGATTCATTGGCTGACAGCATCAACAGAGGAAAAAGAAACATGAGCAAGAGGAGCAACATCAGGCAGAGGAAGCCCTATTTGAATATTACCTACTTGACAACTCTTAAGAACTTACTGCTGTTTTCCATTCATTCCCAGGTTGACCAGCAGCAAACATTGATAAATCTCTGAGCTTCCTTCCCTTCTCCATCCGCATGTTATTTTCCATTTATGGATTTGGCAGCAGAGGGCTCTCTTTATTTGGGTACTTGGACTTTTACCACTCCACTTTATGACTATAAATTGCACTGTCTCACAGTAAGCAGGTATCCATCCTCCTCAGCCTCATTTTAAGCCGAGAGAGAATATGGGATTTCATTGCAATTCAAACTCCTCTTTGAAAAAGTGGAAAATGAGGAGAAGGCTAGCACAATTATGAGACCATCTAAACTAGACCAGAAGCTGAAAGAATCACAGTGGCCATTTTTTTTTTTTTTTTCTGAATCCAGGATCCTGGCTTCAAAGTGGAATGATGTAGACATGAAACGATTCCCTTTCTGTGTGTGGGCATAAATGTTTCTCTTACTACTAGGCTTCATTTGTTTGTTTAATCCAGACCCTTTTTTTGTTAGGTACCTCGCAGGCTCATGGGAGTCGTGTGGTGAGGGTTTCCCCATGGGTAAGCCACTCTTGAAGAGGAGGAGGAAAGGATGTGAAGAAGAGGGGGAATAAAACTGACACACACATAACACTTGGTGTGCCAGGCACCGTTCTCAGCTCTTTGTGCATACTAATTCATTTCATCCTCATACCCCCCGGCCCCAGGTAGGCATTATTGTCTCCATTTTAGCAGTAAGCAAACTGAGGCTCATAGAGTTTTATCACTTGCCCAGAGCCACACAGGCAAGAAGGGGTGGAGCCAGGATTTGGACCCAGGCAGTCTGACTTGGGTTGTTCTCTCAGGCATGAGTACCGTGTTGCCTCTCAATTTGGGGATGTAGAGCAACTTTGGGGAGTCTGAACTCTGAGGCTACTGGGAGGAACAGACTTTGTGACAGTTCTGCTCCCCAGGGGGCAGATATGGTAACACTTCCGACAGATATATTGTGACAACTCAAAGACCCCCACTTCATTTTTTAAAAAATTTTAATGTTTGTTTATTTTTGAGAGAGAGGGAGGAAGGGGGAGAGAGAAAGCAGGGAAGTGGCAGAGAGAGACACGGAAACACAGAATCCAAAGCAGGCTCCCGCCTCTGAGTTGTCAGCACAGAGCCTGATGCAGGGCTCTAACACATGAACCGCGAGATCATGACCTGAGCCGAAGTCAGAGGCTTAACCACTGAGCAAACCAGGTGCCCCTCAAAGACCCCTATTATAATAACCTTGAATTATTAGGCCATAACACCACTGGAATAGCAGAGTGTGGGCTCTGGGTACCATCTCACTAATAGATTCTGTCTTCTCTCTCCCATGATTCCCTCTTGGAAGCACATGCAACTTTCATAATGCTCTTTTTTTTTTAGAGTATGTATTTCTGAGTTTTCTGGATAAATGCTTTTGTATTCCTCTTTAGATTTATTTGGCTGGCTGCTCCTGGCAGGAGATCCCCCTTGTCTGTGTCTTAGCATTCTCAAGCAGATACTTTCTTTAAAATGCTAACAGCTTATATTGACAGCCCAAACAATGAAGCGCTTTATTGGACAATGAAGAATTTTTAGAAACCCTGACTGTCCATGAGTCACTGGAGGACTCCTGGAAGCACTGTATATCATTCTTGTTAGCTCAAACATCTACCAGCAGAGAATCCTTATACCCCAGTTCTTTAAAGCTGTGCTCAAATTTCAGCATGCTTGCTCCCTCTCAGTAGAATTTGTAGAATTGGATGTTTGGCAGAGGCCTCCAAGTCATCTGCTTCCTCTCCATCTTTCATCTACAGCTTGGGTATTGTCTACTGGCTATCAAGTGGCCCATCCCATAACCTGTCACATAGTAGGTGGAGATTTCGTGATCAGTGTCTTCCTCTCTGCCCTCTCCTGTTGTCCCTCAAAAGCCCTTTAACTGCATGCCCTGATTCTGCTGGTTAGGACGTGTTCCTCTGAAAGTGCAGAGATCACTTTCCCTGGTCACAGGGATCACTCCCACCCCTCCATCTCAGGGATTCATTTCATTTTTATGCGCCTTATGATTAGAGCAACTTTGTAATTTATCCAAACCAAGACACTTCTGAAAGTGAGAGGGCAGGCTTACTAATTTTGCCTGGCAGAAAAAGAAGCATGAAACTGGGTTGTCCCAGATAAATCAGGACCTGTAAGTGTGCTGTTTATGATGTTGTGTGTGGTTCAGAAGTGGCCACATGCTGGCGTAGTTTTGCTTTTCTGAGGCTTATCCTCATGGACATCTAATAATCTTGGTGTACACTTAGTCCTTCTGAGAGGACACGGTTTACTTCTGTGACCCTACTCAAGCCAACTAGAGTTTAATGGAAGCAGTGGGAGTTATAAACATTCTGAATTTTAGCCTAGCTCTTGACCATTTTTCAAATGCTTGTACTCCATTTTTCCCATTNCAGAAAATAATTGAGGTTTGAATAAACAACACATGTGGCTTTTAAGGTTAAACGAATATTGTTTGACATACAGTACACTAGAGTTGTTTTTCATTTTGGTTTTAAAAATTGGTTAAAATTACATCTTGTTCCTTCTCAGAATTAACTAGAATCCATCTGTCTCCATTAGAATCACTGTTTTTGTTTTTGTTTTGTTTTTTGGTTTTTTTTTCTTTTTCTTTTTCTTTTTTTTTAAATAAAGCCTTGGCAGAAAAAAGCATCTCCCTCTTAGGANGAAATGGAACATCTAAGAAGATTCTTCCAGTTTAGCTATGGTTCAAATTATATGGAATAACTTCTTACTTAAAGAACATTCCAGCTTAGAGAATGCCATTTGGATGACTTTGAAAGCTCAAAGCCATAAAAATAGTACACATTTGTANTTGGCCATTAAATGCTTAGGTGTTGCGACACTTTCAACTGAACTTGTCTTACAGGATGTTACACAAGTTCATCCTAAAGCCCCATGCTTGTAAGAACCTCTACATTAAGCCCCTATGCTTGATCCTGAGTTGTCTCTCTGCTCACTTAACAGAGACTATATGCTTCGAGATTCTGACTGGACTGTAAGTATTTCAAGACACTATCTAAAAGCCTTTGAAGACTCGAGGGTCTAAATGCAATAAATTGATCTTCTCAGAAGGTCATGTTAAGTATATGTTCCGTGTTAGTACCAATCATTAAATCTACATTTACAAACGCCATTTGATGCAGAAAGCTAATCTATCATTTTTTCTTTTGTAATTTATTCCCTTTGGGGTCCTTAGATTAGGCTTGAAAATACATCCTATAACTTTTACATTTTGTTCTGCCGTTTGCTGGTGAGTCTCTTCTGGTTTCCAATCTTCTCTCTGGTCCCATATTTTCATCTGGCTCAGGACATTGCTTAGACCCATCACTGCCAGCAGAAACAGAGCAAGTAAATTGAAGTCATCCCCACTCAGTCTCTGTCAAGGGCACTGCCATTTCCCAGCTGTCCAGATTTTGCAACCCTACCATCATTTTACACTGTTTTCTCCTTTGCCGACCTCTTCCATTATCAAATCTCCCATTGGGATCTTACATTTCCTTTTTATCTGAAGTAGTCTGATTTGCCCCTTCTGCATTATTTTATGGATTCTCAGGCCTGTCACATATTACTACAACAGCTGCTTGGTTGGTTTCCCAGATTCCAGTTGCTCCCCAACTAGGTGACACTCCATTGCCAGGAGAAGCTTCCACAAATACCATTTTTACTGTAGGAGCCTCTGTCTACCTAAAAATTGGTAACAGGATAAAATGTGAATTCTTCAAACCTCTTTCTGAAGTCTACACAGCAATCATTTACCACCCTTATATACCTCAACAACCAGTCTCCCTCCCCTCCTGTTTCTTTACCTTCCTCTCCTCTTCACCCACTACTCCCCTCTGTCTCCCTCTTCCTTTCTTTCTCTCCACCATCCTCATTTCTCTTGTTTCATATCTGAACTTTGTAGTCAACCCACACCTTTCTGGATGTCTCCAGTACGTTACTTACTGTTTCCAAAGTTCTGCCCCTTTGCAAATGCCATTCCTTTCGGTTGAGCCACCCGGTGTCCACATTACCATGTGTTCATGCCCTGTAGTGTTTACTTCTAAAAACATGACTAATCCTTTTGGGAAGTTTTACATGATTGTTATCTTACTGATCACTTACCTATTCAATATCTCCCAAGCACATAGGTTCATTTGTATTTCAAGTTGTTACTCTGCGCACGCGTGTGTGTGTGTGTATGTGTGTTAGGCTGTTTCCTGTGCTGACTTCCTGTCACCTCCAAACATGTTGTAAAGGTCTTGAGAGCAAGGGCCCAATCTGATTTCTCTCCTCCTCCTGCCTTAGTATCAGACTTTCCACCCAAGAAGCATCCAATATATATTAACTGACTTTTGGGCATTATTTTCTAGATATAAACAAAGGTGAAATCATCTTCACTCTTTCAGGGTCAGTCAGGGTTTCCACATAGTCTGCATGCACTCTTTGTCTGCCATCTTTTATTCAGACTTGGAATAACCAGGAAGAAATGAATTTACTATTGGCCAAGTACTTAATTCTGTATTTTTAACTGCAGTTCAATTCAGTACATATATTGAGCACCTGATGTGTACCCAGGAGCATGCTAAGTGCTCCAGTCCAATTATTTTCAAATTCTTGCACACATCAGAATCTCTAGAAGGGCTTGTCAAAACCCAGATCATTGCTCCCTGCCCCACCGAAGAGTGACTAAGTAGGTCTGCGATGGGGTCCCACATTTTGCATTTCTAACAAGTCCCCAGGTAATGCTGATACTGCTGATCCAGAGAACACACTTTGAAAGCGAGTGATCTAGGCAATACAGGGGAATGTATAAGACATGATCTCTGGTTTCACAGGATTCATGGTCTCTTCAGGAGGACAAGGAAGACTCAGAAATATTTTACAACAGAGGGTGCTGTACAGTGTTTTAGTGTTCATTCAAGAAATATTGAATGAGTACCATGTGCTCAGTGCTCTTCTAGGTGCTGGAGTTATATCAGTGAACAGAATAGACAAAAATCCTTGTTCTCATAGGAGAATTCTAGTGGAGAGAGCAGAAAACAAACAAAACAAACAAACTGTATAAACTATAAGATAGTGTTAAGTGTTAAAAATAAAAGGCCAAGAGGGCAGATAAGAAATATCAGAGGGTCATTGAAATTTTCAATAGGTAGTTACAGAAGACCTCTCAATTCCATCATTTGACACACATTTTATTGAGTGACTCCTATGTGTCAAGCACTGTTCTAGATGATGGTGATACAGCCATGGATAACACAAATAAAAAATCCTGCCCTTATAGAATGAACACACTTATTTGGAAGCCAGGAAATCTGGGGTTTGGGGTGTTAATGCTCATCAACTCATTTTGTGACTGTGAATGGCTGCTTGCACTCTCTGAGCCTTTCTCCATCTGTGAAATGGAGCAGTTGGACAAAAATCTGCTTGGACTCCTGTACATCTCTAAGACTATAGGATGCTAAGTCCTTTAGGAAACCAGAAATATGAAAGAGTGCTTAAGGAAGATGTTGTACAGTAGGTGAAACTTAAATTTTTTGCAAAACTGTGCAGGAGGTATGGGTGTGGGAGATGGGAAGATAATTTCAGAAGAATAACATGAGCAAATGCATGGAAGCAAGAACAGGAGCCACATTTTCCATAAAGAGCAAAGGGTCAAAGGGTTCTCATTGTAGAGTAGCCGAGATAGTTGGGAAAGAGGCAGGTACTCATAAAGATGAGGTGAGGGCTAATTATATACAGTCTCCAACAGGAACACATTGAAGGTTTTGATCAGGGAATGATATGATTACACTATCATTAATCTAGTAACCAGAGTTAAATCTTGACAATTCATAATTTTTTCCATAAGATGATCTTTAAATCATGAAGGGGCTAAAACCATAATTTTGTTATATGTCACTACCTGACGATAATATTGCTATCAAAGGAATTTCGAGGTCCTTTTCAAGTCGTAACAGCCAATTTTCCCTCACAGTACTATCATATCTTTGAACTAGTAACATGTTACTATGTAGACATGGGTTTTGAAAGCTTGGGGGATATATTAAAATAGAAAATTCTTAATGCTGATACTTTTGGGTATTTCTTATTATCCTATGAAGTATATGGTTGATCTGATGCTAATAGTAATACCAAGCTCTTCCCATCACCTTGTTTGGTCATAGATAACACAAGGGAATATCCTTGGAAATTGTCCTTTTGTTTGTGATCTTTCATTGGCTATGGAATATCACCGTCTTGTGCTGTGTTTGTTGTTCTCAAGGCTAAAAGTAGGATCCTCCTCCCAAAAGCAGTTACTCTGGAAGATGGCAGTGATAAGGGTTCACTGTTCAAAGAGTGGACACAGAGACCTAAGCAAAAGTATCTCCAGCAACAATAGATAAGTACATCTTGGATACTGGTCATGTAAACACTCTTAACCACCGCAAGCTTTACCTTAACGTTCAGACCAGGTCATACCTTCTCAGAGACATAATGGTAAATTTAACCAATTATGACAGACCAAATCCTCAAAACTCTCATTTTTAAAGGTAGTTTAAACACAAGTTACACATGACCTGCAAAAAACTTATCTGCCATGGGAATAAAATAATCAAAAGGGAGGCTGATGGCTGTATCACAGTGGAAAGTGATTATTTTCCTTTTTGTTTCCCAAATATTGTTAAGTTGTCTGGAGAAATTTGGGATCATAGAACCAAAAATGTTGCTAGGTCACAAGGGTGATGGTTTTCCCTTCTATGTATGTATGACCTTTCCTTATTTTGTAATAAACAGGGGATGGAGAATTGTCGTGGGAACATTCTGATGGTGATATCTTCCGGCAACCTGCCAACAGAGAAGCAGTAAGTGTGAATAGCTCAAATAATTCAACACTCCACAGCACCAGGCCAAACTTTCCTCTCTCCCTGGCTATTATCCCAGCAACTCCATAAAAGGGCCCATTTCTAACACCACTTATCTTCCCTTTCCTCCGAAAATTAAATTGCACTATCACCAACCTATCGCCACTTAAGTACATTGTACGATTGGTAACCAGAGCCAGGACATGTGCACAAAGAAATCAAAGCCCCCGCCCTCAGGTATCCCCCGTCTAGATCACAAGTTGGTGGACTTTCAGGATGACTTGCCAAATCTCTGTATTCTGGAAGGATGGCAGGTAGCACTACCTCTGTCCTCAACAGTGAGGACCTTCTGTGGGATTGTAAGGTAGGTCCACTCGTCCTTTTGACAGGAGTATTGCAGACATGTTTCCACAAACCCTTTCTGAAGCCTTAGAAAGAGAGGAAACGTAGCAGGCTGGATATTCCTTCCTTCCCCACCCTACAATATCTCATTTCCATGCTCAGTGCTAACCTCATAAAAAGCCTCTCTGTGTATAGCAACAGTACCTCTTCTCCCTTTGTATTTTGAAGTAATTAACAAAATGTAATCCCTCTCTAAAAATCATATGCCTGGGGTACCTGGGTGGCTCAGTCAGTTGAGCATCGGACTTCAGCCCAGGTCATAAATCTCACAGATCTTGAGTTTGAGCCCAGCATCAGGCTCTGAGCTGTCAGCACAGATTCGGATTTGGATTCTGTGTCTCCCTCTTTCTCTGCCCCTCCCCAACTCATACTCTGTCTGTCTGTCTCTCTCTCTCTCTCTCTCTCTCTCAAAAATAAGTAAATCATTAAAGCTTTTTAAAGAAACATATGGCCAAGTACAGCATAAATACCTCAAAATTCTTAAGATCCAGAAAGATGTTCCAGTTCAAGGAATCTATCCTATTGAAGGACTTATAAAAGCGTGCAGAATGTACAAAGGCATGCATGGCACATAAATATGCATTCATCAAAGCCCCGTACAGAAAAAGTGTACGGGGCACTCAGGGCAGTATTATTTTCATAAGAGCAAAATAAACAGGCGGCAACTTAACCATGAGCAATAGGGGCTTGGTTAAACACACCCCATCTGTGGCACATGGTGCTATTGTTAAAAAGAGTGCAGGGCATCAAAATGTACTAAGGTGGATGGATCCCCAAGATATATTATGTAAACAAAGCAAGGTGCAGGACACAACTTACACTAGCATTTCCTTATGTAAAACCTGTGTGTGTGCATGTGTGTACATACATATGAAAAGATCTGGGAGGTCCTAAACCAGCATGTTAAGAGTGGTAATCTCAGAGGGGTGGAAGTGGGCAGGAGGACAGGGAGCATTGGATTTTTCACTTCGTCTTTTCTGTATCATTGGCTGTTTTTCAGTGAACATTAATTTGCTTTGCAATATATAACATTTATTTTTTAAATGTTCATGTATGTATGTATGTATTGAGAGAGAGAGAGAGAGAGAGGGTGCAAGCGGGAGGGGCAGAGAGAGAGGGAGAGAGAGAGAATCCCAGGCAGGCTTCACACCATCATTGCAGAGCCTGATGCAGGACTCAAACTCACGAACCTTAAGATCATCACCTGAGCCAAAATCAAGAGTCAGATGCTTAACCAACTGAGCCACCCAGGTGCCCCTGTAGGATAAAACATTTAAATATTTTTTATAACCTGTGGAATTATTTCTCAACCAGCATTTTATAGAAGAGAAGAGTCTAGGGAATTACAGGGCAAGCCTGAAGATAGGGAGGGTGTGAGGAAGGTGTTGGTGGGGACATAATAAAATGGCCACTATAAACATCTCAGTGTTGCTTAGGCCATGCTTCCTGGTCATCACGCGTGCCACTCTTGACTTGCCTGCACCCAGCTGGCCAACACCCTCAGCACTGAGTTGAAGTGAAGGCCATTTGCTTTAATTCTTTAATCATATTATTTTCCATACATTGCCATTTCTGAATGAGTGCAGAAGGATTGTGGGTAGGACGGAGATGAATACTCTGGGTATCTCTTAAAAAAGCAGCACTCCTGTGAGAGATGATGGGCTTCCCAGTTTTTGGGTTAATATGGAGCTGAGGATGAGTGAAATAGGTGATGGGGATTAAGGAGGGCACTTGTCGTGATGAGCAGCGGATGATGTATGGAAGTGTTGAAATCACTAGATTGTACACCTGAAACTAATCTTACACCGTATGCTCACTGACTGGAGTTTAAATGAAAACTTTAAAAAAAAAGAAAGAAAAAAATATTTTCTCCAACTAACTCTATCTGCTTTATAGTAAATGAAATTCCTCCCAGATCTGGACAGGAGATGATACCAGTCTCCATTTTCTGTATTGTGAATTTCCTCTTTTTCTCAGCACTCATTTTTTTTTTTGTGTGGTAGAAAGTTGAGAATGACTAAATTAGTGGCTGTCAACCAGATGCCATTCTAACCAAATTTCGTCCTCAGACACCTAAAGCTGGGTGCCCTGGTCCCCAAAGCTAAACATCCGTGGCCAGCTCGGTGGTCCTGCTGGGAATGCCATTAATTAGCCTTTATTCTCGCCCTCATATTTTATGTTGCCTCCAACTCTACCCTGGCCTTTCCCTCTTGTCCTTCTTCCAAAACTGCTGGTGATAGGGCTGAACTTGATCCCATACTTCCTGTAGCAAAAGAGGTCAGGTACAGAATGCAGGGCCTTGAAATCGTTATTGATTTTCAAAGGAGTTCAGGACCTATCTTTAGAAATAAACATTTGGGCCTAGTAGACCAAAATGTCCAGATGGTTCCACTTTATTATAAATAAATATTTTCCTTTGTTCTAAAAGGGGTAGATGTTGTGGGATAGGATTTGAAATAATAAATAGCATCTGTAGTAATAGAAGAATATGTACCTGGCACATAGTAGGCACCCAATAAATCCTTGTTGAGTGAATGGGTGTAGAAGGTGGGGTGAAATATATAGGAGTGGCTTTTCATGAATGTTAATGCACAGGAATTTGTCCCACATCAGAGAGAGATGCTTCACACTTGTTGCTGGCCCTCGAGCAGCCAAAAATCAGAAGGTAGAGAATGCCTTCTGAATACCCTGTGCAGTCTCAGCTTTCTTTATGGGATCAAAAAAGGCAGCCCTCACAGGACACTTTCACTTTAATAGACCATTCCTATTCACAGGGAACCATCCAAACATCAGTTCGACAGAAACACAGAGGATCGCTTCATTTTGCCACATGGGTTGCGAACCATCAGTTTACCAAGTTTCATGAAGTGCACAGGAAGAACCAGTGGCTCAATTGCAGCTCCTTTGTAAAAACCTTAAATGGTTTCTGTTCGGTTTCCAGATCATAATTTCACATGCATTGGTTTTACTACTGTAGAGGTGTGTGTGTGTGTGTGTGTGTGTTTTAGGGAGGGAGAAGTAGACACAGGGTGGAAAGCCAAAACATGAAAGCAAGCATGATTTTGTTTTGGACAACAGCCAACCTCTTGGTTTTGCCCCCGATAGATTACTCGGAGACTTACCATTTGAAAAGTGAAAAATTCAGAGATAGAAACAATAGGGACAGATAAAAATCCACATCTCATCCCTGTTGTCAGAACAATGGTTGGGAAAGGAAACTGGCTCAAGTATCTCCCAGACAGGGATGGTCCCAGGGTTCCAGTGATGAAGATACAGGCACTCAAGGTTGTGTGGATTACAACACATTCTGAGGACAGTCTTTAAGTTAAACTTTATATTTTGTGATAACTTTAGATTCACAGCCATGAAGGCACTTGGAAGGCTGTCCCGGCACTGTCCTGTTTTCCCATCTCTGCCAGTAAAATCCATCTTAGACCTTAGAACAAGTAAGGAAGAGATTCCTGGGGAACTTTCTACAATAATGGAGATTTTTCCACCATCAGAAAAGAACTGTGTGGGAACCACTTCAAAAGCCTTAGTTATCAGCACTTCAGGTCAGGAAATCAAATAATACCAAAATATTGAGCAGAATAAAACAAAGCATAGGTGTATGGCCATTTCTGCCTCACGAGTCTTGACCTGCTCTCTCAAGCAGACTATTTACAGCTGGTTTTTAAGATAAGCTCCAATATCATTTATGACTCAAAGGTGTTAATGCCTTTTTCTCTCTTGCTGTAAGTTACAAGGTCAGAATGGTCCCTGGTAAGCCTCTTTTATTTGCTTAATTGTTTTTAATGTTTATTTGTTTCTTTTTTTAATTTTTAATGTTTTTTTTATTTACTTCTGAGAGAGAGAGAGACAGTGTGGACAGGGGAGAGTCAGAGAGAGAGGGAGACACAGAATCTGAAACAGACTCCAGGCTCTGAGCTAGCTGTCAGCACACAGCCCGACGCGGCGCTCGAACCCACGAACTGTGAGATCGTGACCTGAGCCAAAGTCGGACACTTAACCGACTGAGCCACCCAGGTGCCCCAATGTTTATTTGTTTCTTGAGAGAGAGAGAGAGAGAGCAGAATAGGGGCAGACAGAGATGGAGACACCGAATTATTCAAAGCAGGGTTTTGTGCTGAGCTGTCAGCACAGAGCCCAATGCAGGGCTCAAACTCACGAACCCCAAGATCACAACCTGAGCCAAAGTTGGATGCTCAACTGACTGAGCTACCCAGGTGCCCCCTCATTTAGGGGAGCAACCTCAATAAAACAGCCATTACCCTCAAATCAAAATCACACTTCACCACCCCCCACCCCCCTGGTGTGACCACTGTAGCGGACTTTGCTATCTTAGCAGATTTTGTTTTTTCCTCAGAACAGCTTTTAGCCAAATGTTGGCTGACCACTGAGCTTGACCATACATTCCTTCTTCCACTTTCCCATTGTTTTATATCTCCTCGTCTTCATCTTCCTCTCTCCTCCTCTCCCCACCCCTACTCTCCTGCCATTTCCAAAAACTACATCTTCATTGTCACCCTAAATAAAACCCCTCTCCTGTCTAGCCTCCGCTTGTCTGTAAAACCAAAGACTTAAATAAGGCAGGGTTCCAGGGGGCTGATCAAAATCCTTGAATCTGTTTGGTTGGTTGGTTTTGAATCTTTTTGTCTCTTAGTGTATGTCCAGGGTCTGAGTTACTAGTACCCAAGACCAGCTTTTCATTTTGTTCTCACCCTCATGAATCACAGAACTCCTTGTACTTGCAACTCATCCTGGGTCAGCGACCTCTCCCAAATTCTAGCCCTGTGGAACTCCCTCCTTTTAGCATCAGTAGGACACCCACCAACCAAACTGTCCTCTCTCTGTTCCTTTGGCAAAACTTTGCCAAACTTCAGAAAGGACAGAACGCTCTGTAATGAATGGTCTATGTGGAATGTGAATGAAAAAGACATATGAGCCATTGTGGGAATGAAAAATATTTGCGCTGAAAATCCCATCTGTGTACATGATAATAAATTGATGCAAATTCTTATTTGGGTGAGTTTTTATAGCAATGCACCAGCATGGACTCTTCTTAGATTTAGGGAATCATGTTCTTTCTCTTACTTGGACTCCTATTCTCTCTCCCCTTCTCCCACCAGTGCCTCCTCCCACAAGAGAGTATTACCAATTCCCAAAGCTAAATTTGCAACATGTGTGTCTATGGACCATAACTGTAATAAATGTTTTATGGGATGCTGGGGTTAGGGGATCCCATAACTACCTTCCCACAATCCCCTGCTATATCTAACACCAAACATAAGGCTCTTCCTTTTTAATTGCCTGTGAAATGACTCCTGGGTCTCCCCTCTTTTACCCCAAACAGTTGTCCTTAAAACATAATGTTATTTGGCTTTTTGCCTTAGGTTCTAGCTTTCATTCATTCCATCCTCCTCTGCCTTCACTCTTCTTCAGCTCCTGAGGAGAATAGTGGGCACATCACGTGTCAAAGCCTTGCTGACAGAGGACTGATTGCATTATTTGTACTATAAGACTCGAAGCTTTAATTGGGGCCCACAGCTTTCATTCATTCATTCATTCATTCATTCATTCATTCAAGTGTTTAATGAGCACCTTCTAGACACTGAACACTGCTTGGGAGCACTGGAGACATAGCAGTGAGCAAAACAAAGTCCTCCCCTCTGGCTGACATTCTGGTACTGTCCTACATGGTCAATTCTTTTATGCAGTGTCTAGGGTATCTGTACCCTGCTCTGTGATCTCATGACATTGGCTGCATTTTGAGTCTCCATGCCTCTTAACTGGCCTATCTCATCTCTTCATCCTATCCAGTGCACCTTACATATGATCAGTGATCAGTGCGTGGAGACACAGTTCTGATTCTGATTATTTCCCTGCATCCAAAAAATAAAATCCGTCAAAGGCTTCCACACCCTCACCTCTGTTGCCTACCAAATAAAGTCCTTACCCTTCAGTCTGTCATTTAAAGTCTTCCAAGATCAGGTTCCAATGCACTTTTGGAATGTTATCCTTCAGCAGTTCCCTTTTATTGACTATATTCTTTGCTACACCTTCTCAACTTGGAAATTGCTGCCTGGAATATTTTTCACCAAGTCTGCCTGTGAAAAGCCTCTCCACCCTTCATGGCCTAGGTCACACACTCTCCCCGACTACAAGTTCTCTTTGGCTTCCTAATTTGCACAGCCTTTCCCACTCAGTCCCCTTTTGCCTCATGCTGCAGACCATTCCCTTAACTCTTAAGGTTAAGGCTCTTTAAGAGTTGCAAGTGGCTCCTTGGGAGCAACTAAGGACATTTTGTTTACCCTTTTGGGCTATTTGCTTCCTCAGGTGAAGCTAGTCCTGTCTTCTGCAAGCAGAAAGAAAAATCTCAGCACATTGTCAAGGCTACTTTTCCTCAGTCACATCCCCATGTCTCTACCTGTGTGGGCAGACATGTAGTTAAGATCTGAGCTCATCGCTTGAGGTCATCACATGGCTTCTAAGTGTGTATAAGTCCATTTGTGCCTTCTCACTAGTGGATCTGGGGGACTGAATTTGTCCTTGTCATTTTACAGAGACATTCTTACCATCGCTCTCACTATGATCCCCCACCAAGCCGACAGGCTGGAGGTCTGCCCCGCTTTCCTGGGGCCAGAAGTCACCGAGGAGCTCTCATGGATTCCCAGCAAGCATCTGGCACCATTGTGCAGATTGTCATCAACAACAAACACAAGCATGGACAAGGTAAGGGGCACGCTCGTTGTGCCCCATCTACAGTCCCCTTCTTTGGATAGCTGGGCCTGAGAAGGGCCCTGTCTCCCATGCATATCAGACATTCATGTGAGGATCACTTACCATCAGGTCCCAAAGCGTGTGTGTGGACAAGCGACTCCAGGAGACTGTTAGGACTTCCCTAAAATGCAGCTCAAAGAGCTTAGTTTAGATTTCATGTGTACCTTCCCATACTTAGGACAAAAGGCAAGAAAGCCTTGAACCTAATGGAGCCTCTGGCATTTTCTTGGTTGCCCCAGGGGGTTTCAGGTCATTTGGGAAAGTTCTTTAGATCATTAACAGAACGAGAGCTTGTTTGTTGTCCACTTGGGCAGCCAGTACTCACAGGGACTCAGTGCCGAATGAAGCTCTATAGCCCCATACCTTAGAAGTAGTAGTTCTTACACTTCAGTGCACCCAAGACTCTCCCCGGGCCTCTTGCTAAAGATATATATTCCGGGCCCCACGCTCAGAGATTCTAATTCATATGAGGAGATTGTCATTGAAAATGTGTAATCCAGTAAGAAATCCAGAAATCTCCTGGCTGAGCACCAGGAGGACTGACCAGGTTAACACAGACATGCAGCCCACTCAGCTGACCGGCTGGCTAGATCAGGCACCCACACGTCCGCGGCCAGGTCTTTCCTGCTCAGAGTTCCCTGGACTCCACCACCACCCCAGTAGCGGGGGTGGGGAGAGAGGACAAATTCAATCAAACAATTGACTGTTTTTTACTTTTTTTAGGCATTGTGTCAACCAGCTCTTCAGAGCAAGAGCTCAGCTGGTTCCTTTTTATGAAACCACAAACATGTTTTGTTTCCTTTAAAGGAAAAACAAATCAAAGCCAGTTCTCTGAATGGGTTAAAAGTAATAAATTATTAAACCAAATGATTGAATAACACGGGTGAAAAACAATCCGTTACAAAGAACTCCTACTATAAATCTCAACAAAGCTGGTCAAACCAAAGCTAGTTGATCACAGCTGTTACTAGTTAGATGTAAATTTCAGATTACAGATAAAAAACATTGCATTGCTTTTGAAACTAACAGGCTTAAAAGAGGAACATGCAAAATAAAAGTCTTGATAAAAAATGGCGATATATCCAAAGAAATGGAAATATTTAATATCGATCTGGGTTTGATTTGAAGCATATTATTTTTGAAGTCCAAGGCATCCTGATACAAATTTATGAAATGAGAAGAAGTAGGAGGTAAAGGTGCAGTTTGGTTTTCAATCCTAAATTGTCTCCAATAGATTCCATTTGCTCTGAGAGTATTTCAAAGCCTTAAAAAAAATCCTGCAGGGAAATGGACTTTGAAAATCTTAAATCCCATAATTTCCATAGGCCTCTTCATTTCGGGGCAGAGGCTCATCACATGATTTTCTCTGTGTCCTACAAAAGACTCAGCTGGTTTACATTTTTTCATTGCTCCCATTGATTTGGATGTAGCAGTTCCTTCCTGACCTTTCTATTATAGTTCACTGGAGAATCACTTGCCCCCACCCCCAACCACAATGCCCCAGCTGGATGATTCAAAATCGTCTCAAGAGTTTGTTGGTGGGGAAAAGGCTGTGTTTCCCTCTAAAGGGTTAACGTCCCACTATTGCATCTCAGAGTGCAGACTCTCACCCAGTCTACATTGTCCCCTTAGTCCAAATGGTTAGGGGAGAAGGAACCTAGCTATATAACACGGGGTCCTTCCCACCCTTCTTAGCATTCCTGCTAAAAGCATGCTCCTCTGAGACACATGTTCTTGGTCCCCTGCTTGAGTCAAAGAAGAGAAGCAATAGGACTACACCATTTTAAACCTGAGTCCAGCCTCTGTTGGCGTGAAGCAGACAATGTACCCACTTGGCCACATTGTCTAGAAGGCAGTGTGACTGTCTCCAAAGATGACAGGAGAGGTGAAGGCAGGAGACAGAATGACATATCTGGGCTATCTTGTCATGGGATTCTGTCCACAGCCCTGAGCCTCACAGTCCACATGTCAAGTCCCTGTTCTATATCCCCAGAAGGTGGGGTGCTTCTCTGATTTGGGTGCCTGTGTTCTTGGAAATCTTTGTATGGATGGACCCTGCTAGAGTGCCCAGTACTCTAGCAGTTCTTGCAAAGGACAGGAAAAGGCAGCCAGCATCATCTATATTTCCTAATGTGACCCAGTGGACTTGAGGAGAAAGAAATAGCCCAATGATTCATCCTTCTGAGGCCATTGTCTTGCGGCCAAATCAGCCAATTCCTAGAAACGCCCCAAGTGGGGCTAGTTCTCCCACCCTAGCCCTGCCTTAAGTGATACAACCCACCCTAGAGATGTTGTTGATTGGGATGCCGACAGGTCTCCCTGGGTATGATGAGGTGATGGGAATAATGAGAAACACACCCAGTCCCAGTCATGGCTTTAAAATCTCCAGAATGTCTCAGCACTTTGAAAAAGAGAGACAGCTTATTCTCTGCTCTCCCCATTCGCAGCCCTGTATAGTTCTTAATCCTGGAGTTTAGCTCCATGCCTCATAGGAGGAGCCAGGTATATTTTGGTTGCTTTGCATTGGAGGGTGTTACCATGGCCCCTGCCCTTCATAGCCTCCGCCCACACTCCCGCCTGGCCTCCAGCTCTTCAGATGCTGGCTCCTGCAAGGCCCCTCATAAAACATGGAGCCAGTAATTTCACTTCTGGTTCAGCAAATAGGAGACCACCAGTTTATCTGTAGGACAGGCAGTGACTCACTGTTGCTGAATCTCTGTAGCCACTGTGAGACAGGGGCCAGAGGACACTGCCTGAAGTGTAGAGGCATGAAAGGCTACCTTCCATGATCCTTTCCCTCTTGAATTCATTTTAGTGCCTTCCTTCCCATGCCAAAGAGCAGGCAGGCACCATTACCTCCACACCTGTCTGTGTTGGTGGATCAGACTCTGAATAGCATTTGATTTGCTTCAGGATCTGGAAGAAATTGACCCTTTGGGAAGAGTGGTAGTTTCTTCATCTAGCCTCCCTGGGCAGCCAAGCTCTCTGGAGAATTTTCATGCCAAGAAGCATATCCACTTGAGCCATGCACATCTTTATGAAACTTCAGGGATTAACACTACAATCACTTAGAGGTTTCTTATCCCAGAGATACCCAGGACAGTTGGAACCCTACTGTCATGCACTGGTACATTCTTCCATTTTAAGAAATATTTATCGACTGCTTACAAGGTACCAGGCACTTACAAGCATCCAGAAGACCCTGATCAGAGACCCTGAATGGTTGCTAACTGTATAATAGGAACCAAGTTTTTGTGGTTATAGAGACTGCCCTGTAAATGTAAGTCCACAGCCATGAAAAGGACGAAGGATGCTTGATGTCTGAAGAGGTTCAGAATTTGGGTTGTGAGCACAGGGGCCTGTTTCAGCGCCCTAGCCTTTAATTTCCAGCCCTGTGTTCTCTTCCAGTGTGTGTTTCCAATGGAAAGACCTATTCCCATGGCGAGTCCTGGCACCCCAATCTCCGGGCATTTGGCATTGTGGAGTGTGTGCTGTGCACTTGTAACGTCACCAAGCAAGAGTGTAAGAAAATCCACTGCCCCAACCGGTACCCCTGCAAGTATCCTCAAAAAATAGATGGAAAATGCTGCAAGGTGTGTCCAGGTAAAAAGGCAAAAGGTGCGTTGGTTGGAAGCCCAGCCTTTGGCTAACTGAGATCCCCACATAGTCCTTCTCAATGTTCTTTGAGCATCAGAAACCTCATCAGCCTTCCATATCCTTGTAATGATACTAGTTCTAACAATGAACTTCATTCTCTCCCCTCTTGAAGGGCTGATAAGATGGATTCTTGGAAGAAATTTACTACTCAGAAATAGACTGGGGTTTTTTTCCATATCTACTACACCTTTAGCCCCATGTAGCCCCAGGTGCCAGACTTAAGCCTGGCTTTTCTAAATTATAGAGAAATTGGAGTATGAGGATTATACAGAAGAACAGTAGCACCTTTCATTGATGTCACTATTTCACTCATCAAAGTACAATCACATCCACTACCCTTTTGAGACAGGATGGGAGACAGGTGAGGTAGAGAGGAAGGAAAGTGGGTTCTGGTCCTGAGCTAAGTTGCTATGTGACCTTGGAAAGGTGACAGATCTGTTCTGGCCTTCATAAGCCTCATCTGCACAAGGAAAAGTTTGGAAGAATTAATCTCCAAGCTACCATCCAACACTACAATTTAATAATGATATTATCATTGCTCTATTGAAGATAAGAAAACCAAAATGCATAGAGTGACGTGCTCTGAATCACACAAAGAGATAAATAAAACCAAGGTTTGGAATTCAGGCCACTCATAGCCCATTGTCTTTTCCAGGCCAGGAGATAGTATTAACTGATTTTTTAAAAAGCAAATTCATAGTGGTTCTAACACATATGAACTAGATTAAAATATAGTCCATACTGTTGGGATTGACAGCATAGGGGATTGGTGATCAAGCATTCTAATCCTGGCTCTTCAACTGGTTTTCTGTGTGACCTAGAAAAAGTCACTTCACCATTCTGAGCTTCAGTTTCCTTCTCTGCAAAAGGAGGGTTAGAGTAGAGGATTTCTTAGGGTCTTTCCCACTCCAACATTCTAGGAGTGAATGAATGAGTCATTTCCATGCACATGAATTCATCATTTCTTTTTTAAAACTTTTTTTCATGTTTATTAATTTTTTTAAATAGTTTATTGTCAAGTTGGTTTCCATATAACACCCAGTGCTTATCCCCACAAGTGGTCTCCTCAATGCCCATCACCCCACTTCCCATCCCCCCCCACCCCCATCAGTCCTCAGTTTGTTCTCGGCATTCAAGATCTTTGAAGGAGAGAGAGACAGAGCATGAGCAGGGAAGAGACAGAGAGAGAAGGAGACACAGAATCTGAAGCAGGCTCTAGGCTCAGCTGTCAGCACAGAGCCCGATGTGGGGCTTAAACCCACAAGCTGTGAGATCATGACCTGAGCCGAAGTTGGACGCTTAACGAACTGAGCCACCCAGACGCCCCAAATTCATCATTTCTTATGCCTACTTGCAGAGCATTTTTGTAAACACAGATGAAACCCCAAAAAACTTTAAAAGTAGGCAGAGAGCTCAATCATTTATTCCTTCAACTTACAGTTAGTTCCTCATGATTAGCAGGCAAACATGAACTTAGCCAGAGTATATTTTTTGAGCATCTTCATGTAGGTCAGTGGTTCCCAAACTTCTCTACACTTTGGGACTCCCCGGGAAAGCTTCTAAAATATCTGTGTCCCATCCCCAGAGATTAGGATTTAATTGATTTCAGGTGTTGCTTGGGCAACAGCATTTTTAAAAGATCCTCAGGTGATTTTAATGTGCAGACAAATTTGAGAAGCACTGCTGAAGGCCCAGGGTGGTTTATGGCTTTCCTACTCTAAGTGTGATTTGTGGACCAGAAGCACTTAGAAGCTAGTTAGAAGTGCAAACTCTCAGGTCCCACCCCAGACCTACTGCATTAGAATCTTCATTCTAACAAGACCCCCCAGTTGATCCCCATGCACGTTAAAGTATTAGAAGCATTTATTAATGGCACAAACAAAATCCATCTTGGTGTGATGACCCACATCTACCAGAGTAAACAGCAGGTAGGATTGGATAGGAAGGACAGGGCTTATCTGATATGGAGTAGAAAATAGGCATTAAAATTGATGAAACAAATTTCCATTGACTGATGAATGGATGAAGAAAACGTGGTATATACATACAATGGAATATTATTCCGTGATCAAGAAGAATGAAATCTTGCCATTTGCAGCAATGTGGGTGGAACGAGTATATCATACTAAGCGAAATATGTCAGAGAAAGAGGAGTATTATATGATTTCACTCGTGGAAATTAAGAAACAAAAGAGATGAATATAGGGGAAGGGAAGGAAAAATAAGGTGAAAACAGAGAGGGAGACAAACCATAAGAGACTCTTAAATACAGAGAACTAACAGGATTGCTGGAGAGGAGGTGGGGAGATGTGCTAAATAGGTGATGGGCATTATTAAGGAGGGCACTTTTTGGGATGAGTACAGGGTGTTATATGTAAATGATGAATCACTAAATTCTACTTCTGAAATCATTACTACACTATATAGGACTAACATAAAATTAAAATTTTAAAAAGTTTTTTAAATAGTTTGTCAAGTTGGTTTCCATATAGCACCCAGTGCTCATCCCCGCAAGTGCCCTCCTCCATGCCCATCTCCCCCCTTCCCCNAGATTCTTGGCTGTGTATTTTTTCTGTTCGTCACATTGAAGATCTCCGGCCATTTTTTTCTGGCCTTCCAAATTTCAGTACATAGGTCTGTCACCACTCTCATAGGTTTCCCTTTGTATGTTAGGGCCTTTTTCTCCCTAGCTGCTTTCAAAATTCTCTCTTTGTCCTTATATTTTGCCTTTTTCACTATGATATGCCGTGCAGAAGATCGATTCATATTACGTCTGAGGGGAGTTCTCTGTGCCTCTTGTATTTCAATGTTTACTTCCTTCCCCAGGTTGGGGATGTTCTCTGCTATAATTTATTCCAGGACTCCTTCAGCACCGTTGCCTCTCTCTTCCTCTTCTGGGATTCCTATGGTACGAATATTGTTGTGTTTGACCATATCGCTGACCTCTCGAACTCTTCTTTCGTGTTCCTGGATCAGTTTGTCTCTTTTTTTCTCGGTTTCCTCTTTTTCTATAATGGTATCTTCTAAGTCACTTATTCTCCTATCTGCCTCTTCAATCCATGCATTGGATGCCTCCATTTTGTTATGTATCTCATTTATCGCATTTTTTAATTTATCATAACTATTTTTAAGCTCCATAGTGTTTGTAGCCATAGTTTCTCTGATGTCCTCCATGCTTTTTCAAGCCCAGCAATTAATTTTATGATTATTGGTCTGAATTCTTGTTCAGTTACTTTGCTTATGTCTGTTTTGAGCAGTTCTTTAGCTGTCCATTTTTCCTGGAATTTCTTTGGAGGAGAGCTCGTTCGTTTCATCATTTTGGTTAGCTTTCTATCTCTTGTTAGTTTTAAAAGCTTATTATGCACTCTGCACCTGTGAGTGCTGCCGTACCAAAGAAGGCTCTTTGACTGTCCAGGGCCTGTCCATTCAGAAAGTGTTCTTTGAATGGTATCTCTTGGTCTCTCTTGTTGAGACCTTGGTTATTTTATTTTCCTACTCGTAGTGGTATTTGGGACTCTCCACCATGTGTACTTTGGCTTGTTTCTTGAGGTAGCCCTGGAGAAGAAAACAGACAGACAAACACACAGGGAACAAAGGCACACAAACGCACAGACAAATCCAACAAACATACAAACCAAAAGAGAAAACGAAAAAGAAAAGAGAAAAGAGGAAGGAGGGAAGGCGAATAATAAGAAATAAAAATACATAAAAAAGAAAAAAAGAAGAAAAGAAAAGGAAAAAAAGAAGAAACCCAATAGACAAAAACAGTCTAAAGCATGTAACCAGATTTCCCAGCTACAAATAAATAGCCGGGTGTATGCAGTGCTGGTTGAAAAGCATAGAGAAAGAGAGAAATGACAGGGCGGGGATGAGGCGAAATTGGAAATGAAATGAGCAGGCAGAAGGAATAAGAGGCTTTTTTTCAAAGAATGAAAGAGTGGAATATGGTTGAAGAAGAGGCGAAAGAAATGACGCTGGTGTTATCCAGAGAAACTATATAGTCTAATTACTCCAGAGAGAAAGAGATGAAAAGGTAGGTAGGTGTAGAATTTACATCTAGAGAATGGATTAAATGTGAGTGTTTAAGCAAGCCAGTGACCAGAATTAATCAGGGCAGTGCATCNTTACAACTCACGTTTTTGGGTGTGTAAACTCCCTGTGCGGGGTACATAGCCAAGGTGGGCCGTACTCGATATCCCAGGCCAGGCCTTGTTTCCAGATACCAGTCCACGCGCCCCGCTGAAATTGCCAGAAGTATAAAACAGCAGGCAAGCCCCTCAGGGCAGTCTCAAGCCTCTCGCCTTCCCCCTGGGGATGGAGCCAGAAGCCGCTGCTCCGTCTCCTCCAGGTCAGGTTGGTGAGCGAGGAGCAGTTTCATCTGGGGGTCGCCTGGCACGAGTGCATCCCACCTAGGGTCAGGCTAGGTTTTCTCAGCGGACTCTGTCTCCTTTTCCTCCCAAACTCCTGGATTTTGTAAGGGTTCCTATGGCTTCAGGCCTTCTCCGTGTGAGAGATGCAGGCAAGTGAAATGTACGAAGTTCCCTTCTTCTCCGTATGTTGCCCCAAAAATTTAAAAAAGTTTTAAGAATAGTAAAATAAACAAAATAAAATAAAATCTTAAAAAAATAATAAAATTGATGAGAAAATGCACTTATTAAGGATAGGCAGAAGAGCACATTCTGAGGATGATCCAAACAGGACGACCACCCAAGTCACAATAATCTATTGTGACTTCTGAATCTGTGATCTCACTGGATCCTCAAACCTTTTAGTGTCACTTTGAAATAATTCTACCAACATTATTTTATTTTATTTATTTTTTGGTCAAGGGTAGAACACCTACAGTCATAATAGTAATATAACAGGATGATTTACGACAAAACTAATCATGATCTAAACTACCCCAGGAAAGATAAATCCTCCCCACTCTATAATATTCCTAATTCAATCTCAGATCTCCAGACCAAATCTCATTTCATTGTAATGCTTAGGACTTTAGTGATACAGATGATTCAAATAAGAAGTGAATGCAGAACAGGCATTGGCTTTTAATTAATAATTGGCTTTTCTGGTTGGCAATGTTTATTAAAACCTTTACATTCATACTCTTTGGCTAAGTAATTCCACTCTAGGAATCCTAAGAAAGTAATAAGAGAGATATACAGATATACAAATAAGGATTTTTTTCTGCAATGTTGTTTACAGTAGTAAAAAATCAGAAACAGGGGCACCTGGGTGGCTCAGTCAGTTAAGCATCTCACTTCAGTTCAGGCCATGATCTCATGGTTCATGAGTCTGAGTCCCGCATCAGGCTCTGCGTTGATCGTTCAGAGCCTGGAGCCTGCTTCAGACTCTATGTCTCCCTTTTTCTCTGCCCCTCCTCTGCTTATGCTCTGTGTCTCTCGAAGATAAATAAACATTAAAAAAATTTTTTTAATCAGAAACAATCTGAAAGTCTACCAGTATGGGAATGGTTAAATAAATTATGGAATAGCTGTACCATGGCTTATTAGATGTCCATTGAAAATTATTATAGACTGAGGCACCTGGTGGCTCAATTGGTTGAGCATCTGACTTTTAATTTTCTTAATGTTTATTTTTGAGAGAATGAGAGAGAGAGCACAAGCAAACATGGGGGAGAGGTAGAGACAGAAGTGGGGAGAGAGGATCCGAAGCGGGCTCTGCACTGACAACAGAGAGCCCGATATGGGGCTTGAACCCACGAACTGTGAGATCATGACCTGAGCCGAATTCAGAGGTTTAACCAATTGAGCCACCCAGGTGCCTGAGCATCTGATTTTGACATCGGCTCAGGTCATGATCCATGATCCATGATGGGACTGAGCCCCAAATTGGGCTCCATGCTAAGTGTGGAGCATGCTTAAGATTCTCTCTCTTTCCCTCTATCTCCCCACTCTCACATTCTCTCTCTCTCTCTCAAAAAATAATTTAAAAAACATCGTAGACCAAGACTTAATGGCATGGAAAGATGTTTGTGACATATTTGATAAAGTACAAAGATTTGGTACAAAATATTTATATTATGGCCCCACTTATGTTTAAAAAAGAAAGCATTTGTAATATGCCTTGATGAAGAAAAAGCCTGAAAGGGCATACAGCAGACTATTAACAGTGGCTATCTTTGGGTGATCGAACTATAGGTAGTTCTCATTTCCTTTTTGTTTCTCTGTATTTTTCAAATTTTCAGTAATGTGTATTACTTTTGTAATTAGAATAACAAGTTATTACTTAAAGAACTGCCATCTAGAATCCCAACTAGCAATATGTCAAGCCTGATCGACAAAACCTGTTTCTCTAAAAGAGCTGCTTTCCCACTCTGCTCAGGAGTGTGGAGATAGATACAGGACTTAGGGAGAAACATGGAAGGAGAGAGCCTCTGCCCCATTCTGTGCGCCTGCTTCTCAGTGAGACAGACGTGGTTGTCTGCAAACTGAGTGACACCTGATAGTCACATTGCCCAAGGAGAGTCACTATCCACAGAGGCCAGAGCACCTGCTCCAGCTACTCAGAAACTTCACAGCATCAGGGAACATGCATTCATTCACACATTCAATATGGAAATACGCAGTATGTGCCTACTGTCTGCAAGACACTATTACAGGCACTGAGACAGAGATGAACAAGCCAGGCAAAGGCTCCTTGCCAGCATGGCCCTACATTGTAGCAGGAGAAGAAAGACAATGAACACAAACAGGAAGGTGTTTTTAGGTTGTGATGGGTACTATGAAGAAAAACCAAGCAGGATCAGGTGATTGTGAATGGCGAGGGGATGGGAAAGGACACTTTCAAAAGAGTGGCCAGGGAACGCTTCTCTGAAGAAGTGATATTTGAGTCGAGTCCTGAATGATGTGAAGAAGCAAGAAAGGGGAGGACTATGATATCACCAGCCTCGTAGAAGATAACACGTGACAGGGGCGCCTGGGTGGCTCAGTCAGTTAAGCACCTGACTCTTGGTTTTGGCTCAGGTCATGATCTCACAGTTTGTGAGTTCGAGCCCTGCATCAGGCTCTTCACTGACCGTACAGAGCCTGCTTGGGATTCTCTCTCTCTCTCTCTCTCTCTCTCCCTCTTTCTCTGCCCTTCCTTCACTCATGATTTCTCTCTGTCTCTTAAAATAAACTAATTAATTTTTTTAAAAAAGATGACACATGATAGAAAAGGGGACAAAGAGTGAAGAGGGAAGAAGATCGATGGAGAAAAGAACAGTAAATTTAGTTACTTGTGTTGAGAAGGGAGAAGAGATCAGTCAAATTCACTGATGATCTAGCCTAAAGTTTCCTTATAACATATGATTACAGTCTCCTCCAGTCAAAAACTAGGGCCAAAATGAAGATGTGAGTTTCACTTCCCTGTCTTACCTTTGCTTTGTCTGCCAAGGCCTGGCCTTGCACATCAGTGGCTACCTATAAGGTTGTGTAGGACTTTCGCTTCCTGAAGGTTCCCCAACTCTCCTCCCATCCCCACCACACCACCCTGGTATCTGGAATTCCCATAATTATGCAGTCCTTTTGGCATATGGCATAAAACACCTCTGTTAAGACTTAAAAGTTATCTGGGCTAATACATCCTTATCAGCCATTACCACCTCCATAAGGAAATGCTTTCTCAATTTCTTAGTTCTAGAGAGCTCAGGATACAAGCATTCTCAAGGGAGGTGGGTATGGCCAGAAATGACTGTGAGCATAGCAGGCTTCCTTGGAAGGCAATGCAACGAGGTGAGCATGGAGTGATAAGAAAGCATCCTGATGTGGAGGGTGTGGAATGAGGAGGTTGTTGCCCACTGGGTAGCTTGAAAGATACACTTTGTTTACTCTTAATATTTTCAAGTGCCAGCCAGGGTTGAGTCACTGATGGGGTTTGTTGTTGGTAGAGCCCTTCTGCTGAGTCAGTTAAGCTCTCATTGGGGGGTGGTGGGGAGGTGCAAAAGGACTCTTCAGGACACCAGGAGAACTTTTAGCACATGACAGGTATTTACAGAGCCATCATGGATTTCACATGGCAGTTATAGCTGTAGCCAGTATTAAGCTGGTGGGGGAAAAAAAAGTTAACTCAGCTGTCATTCTCAAGGTGATAAATACATAGAGGTCCCTGCAACCTCAGACACCCACTTCTCTGACTTGGAAAGTGCTGGAACACATCCCTTAATTACCTAACATATCACCAAAAACGACTGGCCCAGCAAGCAATTAAATAACTAAAAAGGGCAAAAAGAGAAAGGAAGCTTGATCCTAGGATAATCTACAAATTGAGTACTCCCACCTGGAATCATTGAGAGACAACTTTGGTTTTGTCCTTACACTGCTGAGATGGTGGTGGAGGGTAGGAAAGCTAATCAGGTCAGCAAAAGATGGGCAATAGCAATTTGATTACAACTTGCGGTCCAAATGCATCCAATTGCTAACAATGAGTCTCCCCAGTTATAGTCACAGATCCAAAGCACCCAGCACCCAGTGGTTTCATCAGATAGTCTTATAGATGACTTCTGCACACGTTTACACTTGATCTTAGCCAAAAGGCTAAGAAGCGATTTGCACATATGTAAAGTTTTCAGAGTGTCCATGGCTTCTCTTTGTTGTTCCTGATGAGAGTGTACACTTTAAAGCCACAGCTGAAGAGGGTGCTGATCACAAAGCCAGCAGAGAAACTTAACTCACAGATCACCAACTTGGAGAAACTTTTTTTTTTTTTTTTTTTGGTAGGGGTCCAAGGAAAGAGGAGAGTGGAGTGGAATGGGAAGTTTGAAGGGACTGGTATCTTTATGCCTGGAAGCTGAAATCCAACAGTTTAGTTTATACTTTAAATGATCCATAGTTGAGGGATTTGACCAATTTTTTGTGTCTTCCAACCGTTCATTTGACATAGCATGCATATGACTAATCTGACATCTAGGTTTTGGCATGGATACTGATCCGGTATTATCGTTCCCCTTACAAACAAATCAAAGAGCATTCAGAAATGTCAAGCCAATTTGGATAGATCCTTTGGGCAAGTATATACACATAAATGAGGGTCATGAAATGTTCTCTAAGTATACCAAAGTGATTTCAGGGAAGTTAAGCAAGACCCTCTGTCAGCCCATTCCCTGGGTCTCTGTTGGTAACACTGAGCTAAACAGACCATGATCTGGACCCAGCATGGAAAATCCTATGTACCCTGAAGTGCCTAAGAGATTTGTACCTGACCACATTCTTCCTCCCCATGAAGGTCCACTTCTCATGTTGTGGTGGGTAGATCCAGTTTGGTTTGTGGGCCAGTGGTCTGCAGGACTATGGATTCTGTCGTCATGTTGACTTAAATCAAAGGTCATGTGGTCCTTTGTGATTTGGTGGCTGTTACAAGGCAGCTTAAACTGAGCCTAAAAAATATGGGTGGAATTTCTAGCTCTGTAAGAATGTTCTCATTGATTGTCCACTTTTGATGAGTGCGAGGCGCTATGAACAATGAGATACCTGTTTCCTAATTCCAGAAGAACTTCCGGGCCAAAGCTTTGACAGCAAGGGCTACTTTTGTGGAGAAGAAACCATGCCCGTGTATGAGTCTGTGTTCATGGAGGATGGGGAGACCACCAGAAAAATTGCCCTGGAGACAGAGAGACCACCTCAGGTGGAGGTGCACGTTTGGACCATTCGAAAGGGTGAGCAAGACAATATTAATTCCTTGTTATTTTTTTTTGTAAGGGGTGGGGAAACAGGGAAGGAGGGAAAGACTTGCCTTAATTTTACTTCGACTGATTCCTCCATTTGGGTCAGCTTTCCTGATTGCTCAGCAACTACCACATGACTAACACGGTGGTGATTATGACCTTTTACATTTAACCATGACCTGGTCCAAAAAGTAAGTGTTGGCCCTTGGGGTTTGTTGTTTTTCTTATACCAACAAAGGCTGGAGGAGTGCTTTTCAACCCTGGCTGCACATCAGAATCACCTGGGAGAGGTTTTTGTAAGTACCAAATGCCTGGGCCTCCCTCCAGAGATGCTGATTGATCGGCCAAGGATGGGACTTCGGCATAAGTGTTTGTTTTTAAGGCTCCAGGGTGATTCTAATGCATAGCTCAGATTGCAATCTACCAAACTGTAGCCTACCATTCTTTTCCAATATGAACCTCAACAAACAGGAAAATCCATCCATTCAGTGTGAGGCTACGTCTCTCAAATCATGCTTTATTCTCTGGAGAGACACACACTGAAAACCTCATCCCTGCCCTCAAGAAGAGTCTCACCTGGAAGAACAATCCCTGTTATTCTGTCCATCCAATTCCTTTTCTTTAAAAAAAATTAACGTTTTATTTATTTTTGAGAGACAGAGTATGAGTGGGAGAGGGGCAAAGAGAGAGAGAGAGAGACACAGAATCTGAAGCAGGCTCCAGGCTCTCAGCTGTCAGCACAGAGCCCAACGCAGGGCTGGAACTCACAAACAGTGAGATCATGACCTGAGGTGAAGTTGGATGCTTAAACAACTGAGCCACCCAGGTGCCCCATTCAGTTCCTTTTCTGATCACTCACCCCGGTTGTCATAGCCAGCTGTACCGTTGTGATCCTACAGCCCTTCAGACCATCCCACAGAAAACAAGGCTAGTGTTGATCCAGTCTGGCCACATTTTCTAGGAATCCAAATGAACAGGTGAGATTTCAGTTGGGAAATAAAGCACATCCTTTTTCTCCTGGCTCCGGTGTAAGTAAGGCTCAAGAGTGCTCAAAGTTAACTATGCATCAGCATCATACAAGGAGCCAGTTTCCAACACAGCTCCCTGGCCCTGTCCAAAAGACGTGAATTTAGTAGGCCTTAGATAGCACCTCAACACATAACAAACGGCCAGGTGATTCTAATTCAGGCAGCATTTGGGCCGTACTTTGAGAAACAATGGCTTGAATATTTGTAGGGCTTCTTCCTCTCCCTTTTCACAACTTCTCTTGCCTGAAAGAATGAGTTCCTCCCCACCCCTTAAAAAATATGCTAGAACACACATATCTTGTCCCTGTTTATTTTTGCTCTATACATAGGAATGTCAATGTTCCGTCTCTAACTCCATAGCTCCTCTGTAATTGGTCACCTAGGACTAAGCCCTGTCCTGTTGGCTTCTCTAACAGTGGGTCCAATTTTGGTTGCCCCATATCTGTCACCCCCTAAAGGCACGTGGATATTTTCCCACACTTGCTACGGTAGCTAGCATCTGAAGAACCTCTTGTTCAGGGGTGGGCAGCCATGGTCTGTGCTTGGTGAGCAGAGGAAAACCCAGGCTTGAATTATGTTGCTTCCTCTAGACCTCTTGAGGATTAAGTAGGCTGGTAACATGTTGCTCCTTAACTGCAAGGCTGTTTTCAGTTTATGTGTTATTCTGATTAAAGCTATTCAAGCAAAGTTGAGACTGTGGGCCCCCCCAACACACACACCCTTTATTTTAACTTTCCCCATTTTCTGTAAGGAAAAGTTAAAGGAGCTGTGAAGATTTCCCAAAGGAAAAAATGCTTTTCAGTGAGTTCAAGAACAGGGATGGCTTCTCCATTTACACAAACAACCTGTCTTCAATCCCACTCCTGGCTCTCACTGCTTGGCCAGAAGGGCGGCCCAGTGGTTTGGCAAGGACATAATCTACCTGGACGTGGGGCAAGGGCAGAATTTATAATACTGCCTTTGGCTATAGAAGCTCCCACTAGCACCCACGTCTGATTCCATGTGGCTTTCCCTAGGAGAGGGTCCCATGGTCAGCAACACTATCTTCCATATCTCTATCCTCTGGAGAACCAAGGGGAGGACAGTGAGCCAAAGAAACAGATGGAATAAATTATAACCCTTGAGCCATCCAAGTTCCTGGTTAAGCACATTACACAGCCCAGCTCGATACTCCTAAGCCCCTGTAATGAGATGATATGCTCAGCCCAAGCAGAAAAAGGGGATGGTGGTTCCAGATAGAGAGGGCCTGATCACCTGCCCCACTTTTTACTTGGCCCCAGGCATCCTCCAGCACTTCCATATTGAGAAGATCTCCAAGAGGATGTTTGAGGAACTCCATCACTTCAAACTGGTAACCAGGACAACGCTGAGTAAGTGGTACCTGTCTTTCTATGCTCCTCCCTGGAAAACGCCTCCAGTCTTCAACGTAGCATAGCCCCAAACAAGGTCCCCTTGTGTTCTCAGTGAACATTGCAATGCTCGATGTCAACCTTAGAGGGTGTTCTGTCTCTTCTCTGGGTGACTCAGCAGCCGAGGAGGGGTGGGGGGTTTGAATACAAACTGAAAAACTTGGGCCAGGCGAATACAAATTCAGATGTAGTCTGAGCATCAGCTACCATGAGTCAAGGTTTCCTGAACATCTTTAATGAAAACTGCTAACCCCAGCGTGTCAAGAAGGTCAGAGAAAGCTCACAGGATTCCAGGGCTGGTACACTTGTGGAGACTTGACGTCTGGAAGGATATGTCCCGCAGCAGTGAGGATGAGAGATGGAAGATGAAAGCGTCTCAATTCCCGTGTCCTACCACAGGTCTGTTTAACTCTTTGGAAGTGTCATGCTTCCGAAAGGTCATGTTTCTTTAAAAGCACGCAGGGACTCAAGCATACCTGCAGCTCTCCCTCTTTCTAATGCAGGCACTAGGAAGTGGCAAGCACTTCTGACAGAATAAAAGGCCCAGAATTTCTATCCACAGGATATTTTAATGGGCAAGACAGAACCTGAAAATGCCTTCACTGGGAATCAGTCTAGTTCTGAAGAGTTAAATACTTGAGTACTCAGGGGAATCTGCAAGACACAATGAGATGAGAGCCAGGTGGGCTTCAGGGAGGAGGTATATTTTGAAAGAGAAGGGTGTGACTATGCAACAGATCAGGAAATCAGTTCAGGGAGAGGGTGCCACCTAAGAGGAGACTCAGCCAGGAACAAACAAGAAAGGTGGGGGTGGGCAGCCCTCAAAGAAGCCACTGAATTTACATGGAAGGCCAATCGCATTGGTAGTTGCTGCACATTTACAAATGGCCTAGTGATAACAAAAATGGTGCTCTGCAAAGATGTTTCTTGGCTAGCAGATGGATTTATTATGTACCTACTTTGATGAGGTCATATTCCAAAGAGGCCATTATGCCATGCTGAGAAGTTAGACTTGATTTCCAGGCCAGAGCACCCCAGGGGAAGATTTTAAGCAAGTGCATGGTGCATGCAGATCTGTTTTTTTAGAAAGAGATGCCTGCAGTGTGGAGCGGAAAGTGGACTCTCAGCGGTAAGTAGCTGATGGCAGTCTGAATTAAAATACTGTATTAAGTCAGTTGGACAAGGGAGGAGAGGTCACTGTGAGGGAAACCTCTGAGGTTAAATCATCAAGAGGGCTACAAAGGGAGAAATGAGTTTGGAATGACTCCAGGAGTAACAATTTTACAGACCGGGTGAATAGTGATAATTTGCCAAAAGGAAGTTCTGGAGAACAGGCAGGTATTGGTGGGGAAAAAATATGTTTCATTTGGAACATGTTTAGATTCAGAGACATAAAGGCCATTTGAGCAGAATTCCATGGTGGACAGCTGGAAATATGGTTGATGAGGTTCCTTGTGTATTCTGTGGGAGACTGATAGACCATAAACTTGAACAGTAGGAGAATTCAAATGGAGGGGTTGGGAATGAAGGGGGCAGAGTCTAGGATCTGGTACAAATGATGTGATTTTTAAAATTACCAATGAATTTCAAGGAACATGTTTTTGTTTGTATTGTGAGAAAGGCACTATGCTACGCTTAACAGGATTGGGGGTGTATAACGGAAGTAGATGGTGTGTGCCCCCAACTGTGTGCAGCTGATGGAAGTGGGTAATGAGGTGATCCTGCAGGGTTGCCTGAGGACAAAGAAGAACAAGCCTGACCCTTTCTGTCATGTGACTCTCAGATCCTGGCACACAACAGGGCTTCGGTACAAGGTGGTTCCTTGCCCAACCCTTCTCCCATCTCCCACTGAGTTGAAGAGAACCTTCAAGAGAAAAGGAGAAAAGTGAAGAACCTAAGAGACAAAGGAGCAGAGAAATGGAGTCCATAATGAAGAGGGTCATGTTTACCTGTGGCTAGGGAAAGAAAAGAGGTTCAAAAATTGGTTCTGGATTAAGAGGAGCTCGCTGACCTTGGACTAGGAATCCCTAGGCTGTGACACCATGAGAGCAGGAAGAAAAAGACCGAAGAGGATATCGATGGTGGGAAGTTTGTCATGAAGATTCTTTACCATGGCAAGATGACACTGAAGAGAAGGAAGATCTTGCCACTGAAAGACCGGGACAGCCAGAAAAGGGAGGGTTGAAAAAAGAGATGATCTAGAGTGGTTTCCAGTGCTCAGCATGGGGAGTGCACTCAAAAATGTTTGTTGAATTAGCATGACAGAATGGAGAAGAGACAAGCTGGTAAGGACATGCTGGAAGTGTGGACAGGTCCATGGAGGGAGAGGAGAAAACAGAGAATGGGAGGGATAGCCACAGCAAGGGATTGAGGGATCCTAAGAGGGGGCTGTAAAGATAGCATGCAAGCACAGGAGGAAACCGAGGTGGGCAGTTTTAACAAGGGGCAGGAATAGAAAAAAAAGAGCAGTAAATGATCAAGTCACCTATATGAGTATCTTGCCCCCCGAAAAGTAAGCAGGACCTTAGGAATGCACAGGTACTGTTTTCCAAAGTGCCTTATTTGACCCGATGCCAACGGAGCCACCTAAAGAGCTAACAGCCCAATAGTGGAGCATTTTGCAAATGCTAAATATACTGTAAATGTTCCAAAAATAATAATACTTAGGTTTGACTCTGGAGGCAATTACATATTATTTTTGGGATTCTTACAAATGCTGTGTGTTGAAATGAACACTCTGTGGCCAACTTTCCATATCTGTCCCCACAAAAGTGTTTTGGGTCCTGTTTTGCTGAAACCACCTGACATTTGGCTTCTGGCTCCCCTGGCGAGTGAGTGGGTAAGGACCAGGTTGGGTTGGTCACACTTCTAATTGGCTCTGCTCTCCTCTTACCTCTCTGGGCCCCTTTGTGTTTGCTTTCTAGGCCAGTGGAAGATCTTCACTGAAGGAGAAGCTCAGATCAGCCAGATGTGTTCAAGTCGTGTGTGCAGAACAGAGCTTGAAGATTTAGTCAAGGTTTTGTACCTGGAAAGGTCTGAAAAGGGCCACTGTTAGATGAGACAGGCGATATTGGAAAGGATAGAGCAAGAAAAATCAAGCTGCAGCTGGACTGCAGGCTTATTTTGCTTAAGTCAACAGTGCCCTAAAACCCCAAACTCAAATGCAGTTCATTATTCACGCCATGCACAGCATAACTTGCTCCTTTATGTGTAGTGGTGTGTCAGTCCTTAAACATCTCCTCCAAAGAGACTGGGAGAGTCTTGAATTATTTGTGGAGTAAAGAGGGATAGAACACCACTGTCCTGCTCTAAGTTTCTGGGAGAATCACATTTCTTTACAGGTTAAAGAGTAAACAAAACCCTAGAGTTTCTATCTAGAAAGTTATTCCAGTGAAAGAAAGAGGAGAGAAATGCTTAGTGGGAGTTCTGTAGTACAGAGAAAATATTTGTATGAAATCATACTCTTTGAATTTTAGAACGTCTTGTGTTTTTAAGAAAAAAATTAACTCCCCATCCTCACACACACACACACAGATACACATGCACACGCACACACAGACACACAGACATAGACACAAACACTAAACTGCAGTCTTCATTCTGAGGCACAGCCAGCATAGACTCCCCCCTCCTTTCCGTTGCCTGGCTCCCAGGTAGCTTTGAAGTTGTGGGTACCCAAGAAGATAAAGAAGGAATTGTGAGCAGAAGGCTCTGCCCTTTGGTCAGTGGTGTGGTTGCTAAAGTCACCAACTCTGGTGGAAGGGTGAAGAATAAAAACACTATTTCATGGTCGCATTCCCTTTGAAGAAGTAATTAACGTTTCCCTAATGAGACTGCTTCTCTTTTCTCCCATGGGGACCCCCGTAAAAAAGTTAGAACTGGGTAAAATCTTCAGAAACTTAATCCATGCAAAACAAAATAATTGTTGAAGAAACTGGTTGGTCAAAGGTAACAAGGCAACCTTATGTGTTTTCGAGTCAGTAGAAGTTACGAATAGCTCGACACTTGCTAATTTCCTTGATGTTGTAGTTCAATAGTCTAAAAATTTAAGTTAAGTGATGAAATTCTAGAAGCTCCTTAAGAGGGCAGTTTTCCTTCTCCAGTTACAGGAGCTGATTTTGACTTTGCAGAGGGGTTCAGTCCTGCCACATCTTCTGAATGTTGCCTCTTCAGTTAGGAGAAGTACTTCTCCATTGGGGGAAATAGAAATTCTGAAAAGGATCTTTGTTCTAAACCTTGCTACCACTCTTCTGTCATCCACCAAACTTGGATCTGAATCGTGAATCCTAACCAAGGCTGCTCTGAAAAATGTATATTTGCAGCTCAATCCCAGAAGTAGAAGTTCTCCGTTCTGAGGTCTGGCTTTAGAAATCATCTTTGTGACAAAACTCTCAATTCTCCACAAGGATCTCAAGCCTGCCTCCTAGATTTATCCCTTCTGAGAGGCATGAATGAACTCTGATGAGTAGTCAGAAATATTAGGGGCCCAGAAATCCTGTATTTCCCACCTCATGACCATGGCGGAGATGAACACTAGTTTCCTTACAACATTTGACACCAATAAGGAAAAATGTAAAAGGTCTTGTCTTTATGGCAACCTGGTGTAAAGGAGTCTGTTCTCCTAAAAGAGACACAGGGGCACCTCATGGCCAGGCCTTCATGGTGGATAAGCCTCTTACCAAACCTTCCTTCATATTCTCCAAGGGAGAGGGAGGTAGGACATCCAGGGCTGAAAGGCCACAGAGCATTATTGCGGAGGAAGGGGACAAGGGTGTTCAGCAACTGCTGCCTCCCTCCCAGAGGTGGCAGTATTTCCATAGTGTGGAAACAAGTAACTGGATCCTAAGCAAAGTGGTGATTTCCCCTTCTGGATGACTCATCCCAAAGCCTTCCCACCCAGGTGTTCTCTGAAAGCTCAACCGAGAGGGAACACCCAGAGAGCTTCCCTAGATAGACTTCTGCCCCTGGGTGCTGGGACACACCTTTACAAAGTGCCATGTGAAGCACGAGCTGGGGAGCTGTGCTGGGCCAATGTGGAAATCCAGCATTCAGTGTTGTGTAGGCAATGGGACGTGGGGAGTAGAGGCTGAGACACCTGTAGTTAGAGGAATGGATGTGGTTCTTGTATATTTATTTGTATCATAAACACTTGGAACAACAAAGACCATAAACACCACTTAGCAGTTGTAGGCATTTCATAGTTAACTCGTGTACACAAGTAAGAATAATGTAACAGTATTAGCCCTTTACTCTTCTCATGGGACATGTACCTAAATAGGGTACTTATTTATGTAGTCACTGTATTTCTGGATTTTTAAATTAATAAAAAGGTAAATTTTCAAACATCATCTGCAGGAATGCTGTGTGAGTGATTGCCTTTCTAGGTGATGCTGACCTTGGACTGCATAGAAGGTGATGGGTGGGCCCGGCCATCTCCCACTTGGCTGGACACCCCCTCTCACGCTGTAATACCATTGTTAAGAGTGGGGACTTTGCGATCGGACTGCCCGTGTTTTTGATCCCAGCTATGTGGTTAACACCTGTGCCAGTCTCCCTATCTAAAAAAATTGGGATAATGGGGCACCTGGGTGGCTCAGTTGGTTAAGCCTGCAACTTCAGCTCAGGTTATGATCTCATGGTTTGCGAGTTCAAGCTCTGCATCGGGCTCTGTGCTGACAGCTCGGAGCCTGGAGCCTGCTTTGGGTTCTGTGTCTCCCTCTCTCTATGCCCTTCCTCTGCTCACCCTTGCTCTCTCCCTCTCAAAAATAAACATTTAAAAATATGATTAAAATGAGGATATTCATGATACTATTGCCTTTTGCCTGCAGTCGTGCCATGAGGCTTAATTTAGCCAGCACATATCAAATGATTTGCAAACGTTCATTTATGACCATGGATATTCAAGAAGAGCATGACACCAAAAATGGCCATTGATTTCTGGCTTTCACTTTAGGCCAGCACACTTAAGAGATTGGGGGAAAGAAGGCCCTTGACTTAGGTTTCAGGAGGGCCTCAATTTCGGTGTGCTGCTCTGTGGCAGATTTTTATAGGAAGCAGGGTAAGAGTTTCATCATATACGTTGATCCAAACTAAGTTCCCTCAGACCCCTAATACCAGTTAGATTTGTGCCATCACAGAGGCCAAGAGGCGTGAAATGTCAGATAATATAAGGACAGGAAAGTGTGCGCTGGTATTAGCATCACATAAGTCATTGTTGGTGAGCTGTTGGAGAATGGGTAAGAGCAGGGGCCAGCAGTGAGAGTGGGGATGAGGAACTGGAGACCAAAGTTAGAGCCACCCTTTGGAGAAGCTTCATTACAGAGAGTGCAGAGCTAAGGTGAAGGAAGTAGCAGGAGAAGGATATGGGGTCAAAGGAAAGTTTTTGTTTTAAATAAAACAAAATAAAACATGGGCCATGTCTAGGAGATCAAGTGGCTAGAATTCAGTGAAATTTGGACGTGGGTGCTCAGGGAAAGGGAAGAGTGCCAGAGGGAGCCAGAGTATTGGGTTTGAATTCTATGTGGTTCAAACTATGTCTGAGTACTAAAGGGAGAGATCCTATAGAAAGGAAAAGATTGAAGGTTATGGGGAAAGAGTGTTATCCTGTGTGTGAAGTGCATGAGAAGTCATTTCCTCATGCTGAGTCCTCGAAACCCACAATTCTTGACCTACAACCCGGACTGAATTTTGGCCTCTGGTTGCCAACCGCTTACTGTGCATTAGCGGTACCTAGTTCCCCTCATCTCTGTTAGCTTGCCCCTACCCTTACGCCTCAGCATCTCCTGGAATGGTGGGCTCGAAATCCCATTAGTCCACCTCCAGTGGGGGAACCACATAGAATTCAAACCCGATACTCTGGCTCCCTCTGGCACTCTTCCCTTTCCCTGATCACCCATGTCCAAATTTCACTGAGTTCTAGCCACTTGATCTCCTAGACATGGCCCATGTTTATTGGTTTTTTGCACATCTCCCCTCTTGCAGGATCTTTTCCCCTCTGTAGTCTCCACCTCCCAGTGATTCCCAGGAAGTCCCAAAGATCTCATCTGGGCTCAAGGACATGTCTTGCCTGCTACCAC
>NW_027527804.1:225324-227013 GCF_008692635.1 Crocuta crocuta
CCGGAGGGTGCCCCTTCTGCAGGCCTAAACGTGCCAGCATGGTGGTCGTGCTCTAGAATCCTCAGTCTTCCCCAGTGGCACTGTATCCTGTGTGCAAGCCGAGAGAATGTCCTCCTCCTTCCCCACCTGTGATGTTACACTTTGTCACCTTGCACTGAACCACTTTAACACATAGTCCTTGAATGTGTATTATGTAGATCAAGTCAGGGTCTTCTTGTGCTTCAGAGTCTCCTGGAGTTTGCATGCAAACAAGTCCTTCAAGCTCCAGTTTCAGCCCTTTTGTCAGGGTTCAGTTGCCTGTAGTCAGAGCCTATGCTGAGTAAAGCCTCTGCAACAGACATGAGAGTGTCCTCCTAATCCTTCTTCCTTATGGTTTACATATACTGCTTACGTTCCCCACTGAAGCCTCCTGCGGATTGAATGCAAGGAGCTTACCCCACCAGTCAGCCAAACAAGCTCAGATGCCCCTGAAACCTCTCCATGGGAGACACACTCCTTAAATGCAGAGTTCCAGCATACAGTCTCCCAAATATTTCATACGCATTTACAACCTCAGGTCTTTGTATATGCTCTTCCCACCACCAGATAGTTCTTCTCTCTCCTTTGCGTGGCAAACTCCTACTCATCCTTCAAGAACCCAGTCAAAATGTTACTGCAGAGCCTTGCCTACTCCCCTCCTGGTTTGCCACAATATATCCTTTCTCCCCTATGTACTGTATCCTTCCACCCAGCCAACTCTGTTCTTCTGGAACTTACCATGTCCTTAGTACTTCTGTACCTTTGCACACAGCTAGCTTTGCCTGGAATATTCATACCCTGATGTCTCTATTTAATGAACACCTACTCCTCTTTTAAAATTCATGTTGCTTGTTTCAGACTTGGTCCACCTCTTTCAGTCACACTTCATGGTACCCTTTCCCGTGCTCCTATGAAATAACCAAAGCACTTCCCTCGTGCCTGTCTCTGTAGTGCAATCTGTTGACATGCATGTTTTTTAAGTTACTCTTCACCACAGCGCTGTGTGGTAGGTCCCATTTCTGGCCCTATTTAAGAGTTGAAAACATTGAGGGCACTCACCTCGTACATTCCATTACAGTTGATCCTTTAATAACATGGGGGTGACAGGTACCAGGCCCCCACACACACACAGTCAAAAAAATGTTGTATTTATTTCTGAGAAAGAGAGAGACAGCATGGGCAGGGGAAGGTCAGAGAGAGAGGGAGACACAGAATCTGAAACAGGCTCCNTAATATTTAGAAGAACTGTAGTGCATGTTACAACGTAGATCTCTGTGTGCATGTGAGTATGTGTGTGCGTGTGTGAATAATTAGACTCAAACATGGTGTGTGTGGAGCTTTCACAAAATGGACAATACAAGAATCCAAGGTTTCAAATTGATGTAGACAACTATTCAGAATTTTTGCCTCCAAGTATAAACAGTCCCCAATCTAGGAATGAAATATGGGCCCCAAAAGTTAGAATCCGGCATGCATTTTCTTATAGAAACATCATTTTATTTGATGCTTGGATTCCCGGGCCAGTCTTCACAAGCCTCTTGAACCCTGAACATAACCAAGTTATATATATAGTACTAATTAGTACCTGCTTAAGCTCAGTCCTTGGGGCAAGGGCGGGTGGTGAGGAGTGGAGAGGAGCAAGCAGGGAGGTTCCTTTCACCTTTCTGGGTG
>NW_027527804.1:227021-227337 GCF_008692635.1 Crocuta crocuta
CTGCAGTCCAGTGCTTTCATTCTGCCCTTCATAGCCAGCTATCCCAGCCCCAGGCCTGTCTTGCTCCACGAAGAACCATAGGATCCACCAGTAAGGACCTCACTCAACAATCAGAACCTGAATGCTTTCAGGGCAGCTGTCTGGGCCTTATGAAGGAAGCACATTTAGTAAAATGAGTGAGAGTTGCTGAACGCTCAGATACAATTTCACTCTTAAAGACTTTATTACTCTTGGGGCACCTGGGTGGCTCAGTCAGTTAAGTGTCTGACTTCAGCTCAGGTCATGATCTTGAGCTCCATGAGTCTGACACCCCGTC
>NW_027527804.1:227425-227641 GCF_008692635.1 Crocuta crocuta
GGGCTCTGTGCTGACAGCTCAGAGCTTGGAGCCTGCTTCAGATTCTGTGTCTCCTTCCTCTCTTCCTTCCCCGCCTGTGCTCTGATTCTCTCTCTCAAAAATAAATAAACATTAAGAAAAAAACTTTTTTTTGAAAAAGCTGTGTTTGTTAAATAAATAAATAAATAAATAAATAAATAAAACAAAGACTGAATTTCTCTTTATTACCTTCAAAAT
>NW_027527804.1:227667-228313 GCF_008692635.1 Crocuta crocuta
CATCAAGCAAGCAAGACACGCCCACTTTTCCTGCCTGAGTCTCTGCAGTCCCCACCTCCACCCCTTGGAAACAGCTATGCCATTCCTGCTTTCCAGCTTTCTCCTTTTACTTCTGAACCTACCACTTCTCTGAAATGCCCAGGTTTGGGTTTGTGTCTGGTGGGATGTAGTAGCTTCCATGTTAGTGGAGGCCTGGTGAGAAGGGAGGGGTTGTTCCTCTAAAAGCATTGTTAAGAACTATTTGTGCAGCTGTCCATGGCTGTCCATTGGCACTCATCCGGCCTTGGCCATGAGCTAGCCCTAGGAGGGGGCACTTAGAAACGAATTCTCAAACTCAGGAGGTGGTCTAGGAAAAAGGAAAGCATGTAGAAGGGCTCTCACCATGTTCAGTCTTGAAATCAAGATGTTCACCTCCCTTCAAAGGATCACCACAATTAATAATAAAATCAGCGGTGCCTGAGTGGCTCTGTCTTTTGAGTGTCAGACTCTTGATTTCGGTTCAAGTCATGATCCCAGAGTCATGGGGTTGAGCCCCCTATTCTCCCTTTATCCCTTTCCTCTCTCTCTTTCCTTTCTCCCTCCACTCTTCCCACCTCTCCCCCTCCAAATAAATAAATAAATAATAACAAAATCACATACAAGGTTT
>NW_027527804.1:228318-231257 GCF_008692635.1 Crocuta crocuta
GCCACTCCTATCAGGAAAGCAAGAGAAGACAGGGAATTAACACATGAAAACAATTCACATTTCTTTCCCTTTCTCCCTGTTCCCCACATCTCTTAAGCTCTGATCCCCTATCTGCAAAATGGGATAAGAATAGTCCCTGCTTCAGAAGGTTGGCATGAGACTAAAATGAGATAATGTACTGTGTTCATGATAGTGACTGGCCCATAGCAAGTGCACAGCAAATTCCATTTTTGAAAATTTGGTGAGCCATTTGTTCTTGAACTCCCGTGGTCCAAAGAAAGGAGAAAGCAGCCAAGGCTTGGCTTTTCGTTCAGACAGAAAATGGAACCTGAGCCTTATCTGCAAGGAAGTGCCAACCTGTGTTAACTAAAAAGGAGAGGCCTTCTGGGGGTCTTGGTATAGAAAAGGAGAAAGGATCTCCCCACAGGACTTCAGCCCGGCTTTAGTAAGAGCAAGCATCTGATTTTAGTGCCATGGAGACGAGAATAAATTTACTCACTATAATCTGGGAGTTGTGACACTGCTTTTAGTTTTGAAATGTAACCACATGAGGGGCGCCTGGGTGGCTTAGTCAGTTAAGCATCGGACTTCCGTTCAGGTAGTGAGTTTGAGCCCATAGTGTGCTCTGTGCAACTTTCTTTGGATCCTCTGCCTCCCTCTCTCTCTGCCCCCTCTCCTGCTTGTGCTCTCTCTGTCTCTCTCTAAAAAAATAAATAAAAACATTTTAAAAATGTGAAAAAAAAGAAAAAAGCAATTCCACCAGCAAAAGTAGAGAGGAGAATCCTAAGGGGTTGAAACACAAGACGAAACGTTTGATGGAGGAAAAGGATATGAATTGAAGTACTGACTGAAACCTCAGCCTGAGGGGATGAGGGAATCACATAGGTAGCTGCTTCTGTGGAGGCAGCAGTGCACCAAAGTGGTTAGGATTTTATCACTGTTTAGAAATTACTGGAGCATGGTGATAATAAAAGTCTGACTAATTTCTCGTGAGTTCTACTATTGTGTTAAATTCCCTGCAAACCATGTACCTCCGTATTGACTGCATTCTGTGGACTGCTCTCGCCCGCCACCCTCAGCCCTCCCCTGTCCCCTGCTGCCCTATGCCATTAGGTGACAGTCATAAAGAGGTTGGAGAAAGGCAGACACAGTTTTCAGCCCAGTTCTCAAGAGCTTTTTGTCCTGCAATTCTAAGAAAAGTAGCTCTCTCTTGGGATATGGCCTCTTCTCAAGCAACTGAAGTCACTGTACACTTGCCTTATCAGGGCCAAGGAAAGTAGCCACTTATGGCTCTGAGGTCATGTCAGGCAGAGAGGAGAATTGAGGCAATCAGCTGGTTTTTGGGCAACTCAAAACCCCCTTCTGCAGGAGCTGGCCAATTGTTTCCTCAAATGTCTCTTTTGCTTTGGCTAGTGAAGATCCAGGCTGAGTATGATTACTCTCCTGGATCTGAAACAAAGACACGATCACATGGGGTGGGATTGGAAAGGACCAGAAATTAACCCCAAGCCACAGGCAGGGGGATGTCTGGAGCAACACAACAGGCTTGAGAAGGCTCTGATGCAATGCAGTGAGGAAGGAGGGGGGTGTTTGGTTGAAAGGAAAAGGTCAGCATGCATTTGAAGTCAGAACTGTGGCTGATGGGATGCTCTGAAGTTTTGGAAACTGAGGACAAGCTCCAAGAATATTGAGACATTCTGGCAACTTTGGAGAGGGAACCCCTCCAGAAAAACACAAGACAATTCAAGCTGATTGAATGGCTTTGGATAGAAAATGGGACTCTGGGCCGGATGGGATGGGGAAGGTTTGCAAACAAGTAGATGGGAAAGAAATTCTGGGAAGGAACAAAGGGAAGGGAGAAGTTCAAAAGAAAAGGAAGTCTAAAGTCATCTGCTAACATTTGGGAGTAGATATTACTATCTCCTTGCCCTCCCAACAAACGAAGAAGTGGGCCGATTTGGTCTTGATCACATATTTGGCAGATCCTTCCTTTCTTTCAGCCTCCACCCCTGGTGCTCAGTACCTTCTTTTTTCCCCTCGAGTGTCTTCCAACGCTTAAGAACATTTAGCGTTTGGCCGTTTGGAGTGGTACCAGCCAAACAATAATCCATCAAATATTGACGACTGTCATAAATACAAATAGAATCAATTTCCCCAAGCGCACATGGCACTCCAAATGCTGAACTCCTTACCCCACTAGACCCGCCTGGGACCATTTCTGATTCCCACTCTGCTTTTAGGATGGAATTGTTCAATGGCTTACCTGGAAGTGATACAATTAATTAAGAATGTTGTGTTAATGGCTGCTGATAAGTTGACGCCCTACCAAGTGGAAATTTTATAACCCTATGAAGAAGAGTCTTTATTTAACTCAATGGTTCCCCCACTTTTTTGAGTCCACGTGACTTCTTTGGTCAATCAGAACTTTCTCTGATTATCCCATAATGGTAGCTGTACTTCTTGTTATCTGCTGATTAAGAAAATATATAATGAAAAGAAGTCACTAGGGATTCAGCCACATGTTTAGGAGTAGCTTTGTGCTTTATTAATCACATCAGTCATGTGTGTTTTCAAAGTAGTAGTAAATACATGTGTAAGACAAAATGCCTCCTTCATATTAAGTCTTTGGTTAACTTGGCTGTGACCTCAGATTAGGAACCACTGTTTTAACAGGAAGAAATGATTGAAACAGGAAGCTTAATCTCTTTGAAAGTTTCATACTGAAGATACTTTTGTGCCAGCAGGGTAGGGTGGAGCCTCTCCCATGTACCTCACAGATGTATTTTCTGTAGGAGGTCTGGGCAGGGCAAGTTAATAGCTGACAAAAGAAAAATGAAAAAATGCTCATGTTTCAGGGAGCCACCCTAAATGCTCCTTTGAATGACTTCCACAAAGACCAACACTGGAGGAAGCTGGTGGAACATTCGGGGTTTGACATT
>NW_027527804.1:231268-235071 GCF_008692635.1 Crocuta crocuta
TAGGCCATTAATCAAAATTTGATCAATGTCACAAATACAAAAGAATCAATTTCTCCAACTACGGCTAACAGAGACGAGCTACACAACTCTGAATATATGAAGAACCACTTGATTGTACACTTAATTCATCAAAGGATGAATTTCATGAAATGTAAATTATATCTCAATAAAGACATTATTTTAAATAAAAACTCAACAAATGTCATCAGGAGTATTGAGTTCAACACGACTGCCATATCAAGCACTCCAAAATTGAGCCCCTGAAACTTCTAATATCCAATGACTGTAAATTAGCCTGTTGTCAGCTCCACAGAAGGCTGGTTCCTATTTTTTAAATGTCTATTTATTTTAAGAGGGAGAGAGAGAGAGAGTAAGCAGGGGAGGGGCAGAGAGAGAGAGGGAGAGATTCCCAAGCAGGCTCCACGCTATGAGCACAGAGCCCAATATGGGGCACAGTCTCACCAAACATGAGTTCATGACCTGAGCTGAAATCAAGAGCCAGCCACTTAGCCAACTGAGCCACATAGGCACCCTAAACGCAGTTCCTATTGATATCATCTTTCTGACTTTGTATATTCTGAGGAGATGATTATAAACATCAGGTATTGGAATGGAGTAGAGTGGTTAAAACACCAGCACTGAAATTAGACAGCCTGAGTCCCTAGCCTTGCCGTACAACTTTGGGTATGTCATTTCATCTTTCTGAGCCTAATTTTGCTTACCTTACTAGTTTATCATATTATTTGTTACTGTCCCCTAACATTGCTTTGAGAAATAAATGAATTAATAGACACAAAATACTTAATATAATACCTAGCTAATGCAAACGGACTAAGTCACTTGGTAATGCACAGCTATTATTTGGTAAATAGTGATAGCTGGCAAAGAAGTTTGAGGTGGTGAGGTCTAGCTCTGCCTCTGTGTTCTCTCTACATGGTTACAATAAAAACAAGGGCTTATATAAAATTTTACCTCATGCAGACATTAGTCTTTAGCAAACTAGGTACAGTTCATCATAAAACTTCTATAAACTTGACAAAGTCCTAGAGTCCTGTCCTTTTAAGTGCTCTGAGCACAACCTTATGAAAGACGCAGTACATAGTTTTCTAGTTTGCTTCATACAGTCAGAAATCCTCCTAAATTAATGGCAGAACACAGGACCCACTGGGGACCAAGTCACTAGTGTTATCCTATGATGGATATCCATAGGTGTGTCCTTTTTTAATATAATTTTTAATGTTTATTTTTGAGAGAGAGAGAGAGAGAGAGCAAGAGTGGGGAAAGGACAGAGAGAGAGGGAGACACAGAATCCCAAGCAGCTCCAGACTCTGAGATGTCAGCACAGAGCCCGACACAGGCTTGAACTCATGAGCCGTGAGTTCATGACCTGATCCACAGTCGGAGCTTAACCGACAGAGCCACCCAGGTGCCCCTCCATAGGTGTATTCTTATACCTTGTTCAAGTGAAGATATGGAGCATCTTCTATTTTAGCTAATCCACATATATTGAATACGTTGAATTTTACAAATAAGATCCCTTTTCTATCATTCATCATAACAGTATGTCATTAATTTTATGAATAAAAAGATTTGATGTGCGATCTGCTAGTTAGCAAAAAGTATTGAGTGAGACAGCCAGAGTGGAAGGACTTATAGTTGCCACCTCTGTGGTGTAATCCTTTCTAATAAATTCCCTCTGACCACCCTGGATTATGCATTGACTGTATACTCAGTTCTTTAATGAATATAGGACTATTCAAGGTCCATTTTGTCTACATTGCAGGATTATAGGCAGAGTCCTTTACAGTATCCTTTTATTTTCTTTTTCATGCACATAGGTTCTGTGGTGAGATTCCCTTGTTCATGACTGATACTGGTAATTTTTGTCTTCCCTCTTATTGTGCTGGCCAATCTGGCCACAGGTTTGGCAATTTTATTGATCTTGTCCAAAAACCTAGCTTTGCTTTAATTTATTTTCTCATGCTTTTCTGTTAATTTCATTAATTTATGATCTTGTTTTTAATCATTTCTTTCTTATGCTTCCTTTGGGGTTAATATGATCTTCTTTTCCTAGTTTCATAAAATGGAAGTTGAGATTACTGATTTTAGAACTTACCTATTTCTTGTATCAGCATTAGCTGCTATGAATCTGGCTGTTACTGATGATTCAATCACATCTCACGGCTACATGTATTTTTATTTTCACTCATTCAGGTTAGAATATTTTTTAGGGGCGCCTGGGTGGCTCAGTTCGTTAAGTGTCTGACTTCTGGTCAGGTCGTGATCTCACAGTTCTGAGTTTGAGTCCCGCATCAGGCTCTCTGCTGTCAGTGCAGAGCCCACTTCAGATACTCTGTCCCCCTCTCTCTCTGCCCCTCCCCCGACCCTCCTCTCTCAAAAATAAACAATAAACATTTTTTTAAGTATTTTTAAAACTTTCCCTTGAGACGTCCTCTTTTACTCCTCAGTTATACAAACAAATTTTCCTTCTTATCTGAATATTTGGAGATTTTTAAGATATCTTTGTTATTGAATTTTATTTAGTTTGATTCTGTTAGGATCATTGCATTATTTCTATCCTTTGAAATTTTTTTACGTTTTTTATTTTGAAATAGAGAGAGAGAGAGAGCAAGAGTGAGGGAGGAACAGAGACAGAGGGAGAGACACAGAGAGAGAATCTCAAGCAGGCTCTGCACTGTCAGTGCAGGACCAAATGCAGGACTTGAGCTCAGAAAAAATGAGATCATGACCTGAGCCAAAATCAAGAGTTGGACGCTTAACCAACTAAACCACCCAGGTGTGCTAATTCTTTGAAGTTTCTTAAGGTTTGTTTTGTGGTCCATATTATGATCTCTCTTTCTATATTTCCCATATGCACTTAAAAAGAATATATTTCCCTGTTGTTTGGGGAAGTGTTCTCTAAATGGAAATTAAATCAAGTTCTTGATAGTGTTATTCTGGCCTTCTGTACCTTACTGCTTTTCTTTCTTATATTTTTCTTAAATAGTTTATTGTCAAGTTGGTTTCCATATAACACCCAGTGCTCATCCCCACAAGTGCTCTCCCCCATGCCCATCNTCTCCACCATTTTGCCTCCTCTCTCCTTACAGTTTTTGTGTATAATTGTTCTATCAGTTCCTGAAAGAAGAATGTTGAAGTCTTCAAGAATAATAATTGTGATTTTGTCTATTTCTCTTTATTTGTTTCCATTTTTGATCAAATATTTGAAGTTCTTTTGTTAGATACATACACATTTTAAAGTGTTATATGCTCAGGGAGAATTGAAAGTATCTCTGATAAATATAATTTATCTAATATCAATATCACTATTCTAGATTTCTTTTTAGTGTTTTCATGGTATGTCAAATTCCATGCTTTTACTTTTTAACCTATTTGTCTCTTTATACTTAAAGTGGGTATCATATGGACAGCATCTTGTTGCTGTATTAGAGAGGTTGCTCCAAAGAAACAAAACCAGTAAGATATAGATATGTCTCTGTATGTGTTTTATGTATATCTGTGTGTATATATATATACACACACATATATAATAATTTAGCAATTTATAAATGCTGTGAAGTCTCACAATCTGCCATTTGTAAGCTGGAGGCCCAGTAGCTGGTGGTGTAATTCAGTCTGAGTCCAAAGGCCTGAGAATCAAGGTAGCCAGTGGTGTATATCTTGGTCTGAGGGTCAGACAGAGAAGATAAGATAAAATGTCCCACCTCTTTCCTATAAAATCGGGAACAAAACAAAGATGTCCACTCTTGCTACTTTTATTCAGCATAGTATTGGAAGTCTTA
>NW_027527804.1:235082-238861 GCF_008692635.1 Crocuta crocuta
CTTAGTCATAGCAATCAGATAAGAATAAGAAATAAAAGGCATCTGAATTGGTAAGGAAGAAGGTAAACTGTCACAATTTGCAGATGATATGATACTATACATAGAAAACCTTAACAACTGCACAAAAAACATATGAGAAGTAATTAATAAAATAAAGTTTCAAGGTACAAAATTAATATATAGAAATCAGTTGCATTTCTATACACCAATAATGAAGTAGCAGAAAAAGAAACTAAGAAAATAATTTCAGGGTCGCCTGGGTGGCTCAGTTGGTTAAGGGTCCAACTCTTGATTTCAGCTCAGGTCATAGATCTCACTGTTGTGAGATCGAGCCCCGCATCAGTCTCTGCACTGAGCAAGAAGCCTGCTTGGGATTCTCTCTCTCCTTCTCTCTTGGCCTCTCTCTCTCTCAATATAAACATTAAAAAAAGAGAACTATTTCATTTACAATTGCATGAAGATGAAGAAAATACATAAGAATAAATTTAACCAAGGAGGTGAAAAACCTATACTGTGAAAACTGTAAAACACTGATGAAAGAAATTGAAAACAACACAAACTAATGGAAAGATGTTCTGTTGGAAGAATGGGTTGGAAGAATTAATATTAAAATTTCCATACTACCCAAAGTAATCTACAGAATCAATATAATCCCTATCAAAATGCCAAATAGCATTTTTCACAGAACTAGGACAAATCATCCTAAAATTTGTATAGAAACACAAAAGACCCTTAATAACCAAAGCAATCTTGAGAAAGAAGACCAATGCCGGAGACATTACAATCACCTGTAGTAATTCAAAGACTGTGGTACTGGCACAAAAATAGACACATACATCAGTGAAACAGAATAGAGAGCCCAGAAATAAGCCTACACTTTTATGGTCAATTAATCTTCAACAGAGGAAACAAGAATATACAAGGGGGAAGAGGTAATCTCTTTAATAATTAATTCTGGGAAAACTGGACGGCTACATGCAAAACAAATGAAACCGGACCATGTTCTTACACCATACACAAAAATAAAGTAAAAATGAATTTAAAAACTAAATGTGAAACCTGAAGCCATAAAACTCCTAGAAGAAAACATCAGCAGTAATTTCTCTGACATCAGCCATAGAAACATTTTTTTCTGGATATGTCTCCTGAGGCAAGGGAAACAAAAACAAAAATAAGCTATTGGAGCTTAAGCAAAATGAAAAACTTGTGCACAGTGAAGGAAACCATCAGCAAAATAAAAAGGCAACCTACTGAATGAGAGAAGATACTTGGAATGATAAGGGGTTAATATCCAAAACTTATAAAGAACTTATACAACTCAACACCAAAACATCAAATAATCCAATTTAAAGTGTGCAGAGGACCTGCATAGACATTTTTTCAAAACAGACATACAGATGGCCAATAGGCACATGAAAATATTCTCAACATTACTAATCATTAGGGAAATTCAGATCAAAACCACAAAGAGATATCTTCTTACATATGTCAGAAATGACTAAAATAAAAAAGACAAGAACTATCAAGTGTTGGCGAGGATGTGGAGAAAAAGGAATCCTTGTGTGATGCTGGTAGGAATGTAAATTGGTGCAGCCACTGGAAAGCATATAGAGACTCCTCAAAAAATTAAGGCTAGAAATACCATATGATCCAGTAATTCCACTACTGGGTATTTACCAAAACAANTAGAAAGATGAGATCTTATCATTTAAAACAACATGGATGGACCTAGAGGGTTATACTGAGACAAATCAGACAGAGAAGGACAAATACCATATGATTTCACTTATATGTAGAATCTAAACAAAACAAATGAATAAACAAACAAAAAGCAGAAACATAACCATAACTACAGATAACAAACTGATAGTTGCCAGAGGATAGAGGAGTGGACGATAGACAAAATGAGTGAAGGAAAATGGGGGATACAGGCTTCCAGTTATGGAATGAATTAGTCACAGGGATAAAAGATAGAGCAGAAAGAATATACTCAGCAATACTGTAGTAACGTTTTATGGTCAAAGAGTTTATCTTCACTTCTGTTGAGCATAACATAAAATACAGAGTTGTCGAATCACTGTGTTGTATACCAGAAATTAATATATTCTTGTGTGTCAACTATACTTCAATGGAAAAATAAATAAAATAAAATGTTCCAGCTCAAAGTAGTAAGGCGAAAAAAAAAAAAGGAAAATCCATTCCTTTTCTACTTTTTGTTTTATTCAGGCCCTTATCAGATTGGATGATGCCCACCCACATTGGGGAAGGAAATTTACTTTACTGAGTCCACTGATTCGCATTCCACTGATCTCAAGTGGAAACACCCTCACAGACACATCCAGGAATAATGTTGAATATTGGCACCCTATGTTCACTCAAGTAGACATATAAGATTAACCATCATAGAGAAGTCTTGTGGTTTTATGTAATCTGTTCATCTCTGTCTTTGGGAACATTTACACTTAATTTAATTATTGATATGTGTGGATTTAAGTCTGCAATTTTATTATGTTTTTATGTTTGTTGCCCTTTTTTTACTCTCAGGTTTTCTTTTTTAAAATTTTTAAATGTATATTTATTTTTGAGAGAGAGAGAGACAGAACACGAGTGAGGTAGGAGCAGAGAGAGAGGGAGACACAGAATCTGAAGCAGGCTCCAGGCTCCAAGCTGTCGACACAGAGCCCAACGTGGGGCTCAAACCCACAAATCTTGAGATCATGACCTGAGCCAAAGTTGGACACCTAAACAATTGAGCCAACCAGTTGCTCCATCTCCTGCTTTCTTTTGTATCATTTGAGTATTTTTAGTGTTACATTTAACTTTCTTATTGAATTTTAAATAAATCTCTAAACAATTTTAGTAGTTGCTCATGGGATTAAAAAATACATCTTTGATTCTTCATAGCTACAGGGTTATAATTAATATTTTATCACTTTCAGTACAATGTAGAAACTTTATCACCATATGAATTGAGTCCCTATGCACTCTCTGCTGTATGCCGTGACCATTATTATATATATTACGTTTACATACATTGGAGTCTCCATCAAATAGTTTTATAATTTTTGTTTTCAACCATCATAACAGTTTTTTTTAACTTGAGATGGAACAGTCTATTATATTTACATAGATATTTACCATTTTGGTTGATCCTCCTTCATTCTTGAAGATCCCAGTTTCCATCTGGCATCATTTCCTATTTACCTCAAGATTTTATATTTCATTTTCAGAAATATGACTATGATGTGTCTATAGTTTTACTAGTATTTACCCTGCTTAAATTTCACTGAACTTCTTGAATTCATCAACAAATTTGGGACATGTTTAGCCACTGTATCTTCAATGTGTTGCCCCATTTTCTTCTCTCTTCCTAGGATTGCAATGACATTTATGTTAAAACATTAAGTATCATTCTATTGGTCTCTAAAACTTTATAAAGGTCTTTCCAATATTATTTCCCGCTTTACTTCAGATTAGATAAATCTAATCATATTTTTCTTCACTTCATTGAACATAGTTATACTAGGTGTTTTATAATTCTTGTCCACTATTTTCAATATTATGGTAATCTCTTGACTGTTTTCCTATATCGCTTTTTCTTGAGACTGGGTAACATTTTCCTGTTTCTTCACGTGTTAAGCAGTTCAGTATTATAACCTGGATATTTGGAATGCTAGGTTGTGTAGGTTCTGAGATTCTGATATTTTCCCCTGAAAAGTATTGATATTTTTGTGTTGGCAGTAAATCAACTCAAACTGAAACTCTGTTTCTTTAGCTAG
>NW_027527804.1:238917-239899 GCF_008692635.1 Crocuta crocuta
ATTTAGCTAGGCTGGTTTGATTCTGTCCCATATATGCATGACTCTGGTAAGTTAGAAACTTGGGAATAATTTAATACTCTTCATCTACAGCTCTGTCCTTTCTGAAATTTCCCCCTCATTTCCCAGTGGCTGTGGTTGCCAAAAACTTTGTTCTCCAATTCTGCAGCGTAGAAAGACTGCTAGCTCTCTATTAGAATGCTAACTGTCTCACACTTCCAGGGAAGATGGAAAAGTAGGAAGATCCTAATTTCACCTCATCCCATGGATACAGCTAGATAACATTCATATCAGTGTACATAACCCAGAAAATGAACCAAAGATTGTCAGAACAGACTTCCCACAGCTAAATATAGAGAAGAGGCCACAGTGAAGAGGGTAGGAAAGGCAGAGGCAAGGTTGGGACAGACTAGTAGGACTGTCTTCAGAGGGAGAGAGGGCACAAGCATGAAGAGAGGAGAGAAACAGACCCTCACAGTATGTCCCCAAGGCATGAAGATCTCATATGAGGAAGACAAATCACCATAACATTTGGCTTCAAAAACCAAACTCCTGCACATTTCACAAGTTCTTACAATCAGCATGGTTTAAGAATCTGGAACTTTAGGGGCACCTGGGTGGCTTAGTCGGTTAAGCATCCGACTTTCGCTTGGGTCATGATCTCGCGGTTCATGGGTTTGAGCCCCGCGTCGGGNAAAAATCAGCAGACTTGGCTCTGGGAGAGCCAGGATGACCATAAGAAACTGAGGCCTGACCCTTAAAAAGACAACACAACAAACAGCCCCATGGAGATACAGCATAAAAGTTGCAGTTTGAAAAATGTCTAAGGTGTATGGGAGAAATATTTGTTTACTATTCTCAGAGAATGTGCTAAAGGGGCAAGGATCTTTGGGAGATTTCTCCAAGAATAAAAGAGCTGTCAGGAGCCATTTCCACCCGCCCCCCAGCCTCCAGCCTCGATTTATGGACATTTGTGGGCACCATC
>NW_027527804.1:239911-249826 GCF_008692635.1 Crocuta crocuta
ATCCTCCTGCAGAAGTGTTGAATCACTATATTGTACACATGAAACTATTATTACATTGTATGTTAACTAACTCAAATTTAAATATAAACTTTAAAGAATGACTTTGAATGTAAATGGACTAAATGATCAAATCAAAAGACTTACAGTAATGAAAAAGATTAAAAAAAAAACAAAATCCGTCTGTATGCTGCCTATGAGAGACTCATTTCAGACCTAAAGCCACATGCAGATTGAAAGTGAAGGGATGGAAAAGCATTTATAATGCAAATGGAAGTAAAAAGAAAGCCAGGGTACCAGTACTTATTTTGGACAAAATAGGCTTTAAAGGAAAGACTGTAACAAGAAACAAAGAAGGACACTATATAATCATAAAGGGAACAATCCAACAAGAAGATCTAACAATTGTAAATATTTATGCACCCAACATGGAGACAGCCAGAAACATAAGGCAGCTAATAACAAACATAAAGTATGTAACTGATAGTAATACAATAGTAAGGACTTTAACACCCTACTTATATCAGTGGATAGATCATCCAAACAGAAAATCCAAACAAGAAAACAGTGGCTTTGAATGACACATTGGACCAGATGGACTTAGCAGATATATTCAGAACATTCCATCCTGAAACTGCAGAATACACATTTTTTTTCAAGTGCACATGGAACATTCTCCAGAATAGACCACATATTAGCCCACAAAACAAGTCTCAACAAATTCAAAAAGATTGAAGTCATACCATGCATCTTTTCCAGTCAGAATGCTATGAAACTAAAAATCAGCTGCAAGAAAGTATCTGGAAAAAATACAAAAACATGGAGGTAAAATAACATGCTATGAAACAATAAATTAGTCAACCAAGAAATCAAAGATCAAAAATACATGAAGACAAAGGAATATGAAAATACAATGGTCCAAAATTTTTGGGATGCAGCAAAAGTGGTTCTAAAACAGAATTTTAGGGGTCCCTGAGTGGCTCAGTTGGTTAAGCATCCAATTTCTGCTCAGGTCATGATCTCATGGCTTGTGAGTTTGAGTCCCATGTCTAGGTCTGTGCTAACAACTCAGAGCCTGGAGCCTGCTTCAGATTCTGTATCTCCCTCTGTCTCTGTCCCTACCCCACTCATGCTCTGTCTCTGTCTCTGTCTCTCTTGCAAATAAACATTAAAAAAAACTTATTAAATAAATAAAAGGGAATTTTATAGCAATAGAAGCCTAACTCAAGAAACAACAAAAATCTCAAATAGATAACCTAATCTTCCACCTAAAGCAGCTAGAAAAAGAACAACAAACAAACAAATCCAATAGAAAGAAGTATATAATAAAGATCAGAGGTGAAATAACAAAGGAGAATCTAAAAATCCGATAGAATAGATCAATGAAACCAGGAGCTGGTTCTTTGAAAACAGCAAGAAAATTGATAAAAATCAAGTCAGACTAATCAAGAAAAAAAAAGAAAGAGGAACCCCCCAAAATAAAATAAAATCAATGAGGAGAAATAACAACACCACAGAAATACAAACGGTTATAAGAGAATATTATTAAAACTTATATATAAAGAAATTGGACAACCTAGAAGAAATGAATAAACTCTTAGAAACATATAACCTCCCACAAACTTTCACTCTCCCCAGATGACAGCATGCNAAAGAGAAATTGAAGAATCAATCCCATTTACAATTGTACCAAAAACCATAAGATACCTAGGAATAAACCTAACCAAAAAGGTAAAAGACCTATACTGTGAAAACTATAAAGCACTGATGAAAGAAATTGAAGATGACATAAAGAAATGGAAAGACACATTCTAGGCTCATGGATTAGAAGAACAAATATTGTTAAAATGTTGACACTACCCAAAACAATCTACATATTTAGTGCAATTTCTATCAAAATAACACCAGCATTCTTCACAGAGCTAGAACAATCCTAAAATTTGTATGGAATCAGAAAAGACCCTGATTAGCCAAAGCAATCCTGAAAAAGAATACCAAAGCTGGAGGTATCTCAATTCTGGACTTTAAGCTGTATTACAGAACTGTAATCATCAAGACAGTATGGTACTGGCACAAAAACACACACTCAGTTCAACGGAACGGATTAAAGAACCCAGAAATTGACCCACAAATGTTTGGCGACTCATCTTTGACAAAGCAAGAAAGAATATCCAATGGAAAAAAGACAGTTTCTTCAGCAAATGGTGTTGGGAAAACTAGACAACGACATGCAGAAGAATGAACCTGGACCACTTTCTACACCATACACAAAAATAAACTCAAAATGGATGAAAGACCTAAATAAGACAGGAAGCCATCAAAATGCTAGAGGAAAAAACAGGCAATAAGCTCTTTGACTTCGGCCACAGCAACTTCTCACTCAACATGTCTCTGGAGGCAAGGGAAACAAAAGCAAAAATGAACTATTGAGACCTCATCAAGATAAAAACTTCTGCACAGCGAAGGAAACAATCCACAAAAATAAAAGGCAACCTACAGAATGGGAGAAGATATTTGCAAATGACATATCAGATAAAGGGTTAGTATCCAAAATCTATAAAGAACTTATCAAACTCTACAACCCAAAAAACAAGTAATCCAGTGAAGAAATGGGCAAAAGATATGAATACACACTTTTCCAAAGAAGACATCCAGGTGGTAACAGACACATGAAAAAAATGCTCAACATCACTCATCAGTCATCAGGGAAATACAAATCAAAACCACAATCACATACTATCTCACACCTGTCAGAATGGCTAAAATGAACAACTCAGGCAACAACGGATGTTGGCGAGAATGCAAAGAAAGAGGAACCCTTCTGCACTGCTGGTGGGAATGAAAACTGGTGCCACCACTCTGGAAACAGTTTGGAATTTCCTCAAAAATTTAACAGTAGAACTACCCAATGACCCAGGAATTGCACTGCTAGGTATTTTTCCAAAGGATACAGGAGTGCTGTTTCAAAGGGCACATGCATCCCAATGTTTATAGCTATAAACAATAAGCAAAGTATAGAAAGAGCCCAAATGTCCATCGACTGATGAATGGATAAAGACGATGTGGTATATATATACAATAGTGCATTACTTGGCGATCAAAAGGAATAAAATCTTGCCATTTGCAACAATGTAGATGGAAGTAGAATGTATTATGCTGAATGAAATAAGTCAGTCAAAGAAAGGCAAATATCATATGACCGCTCATGTGGAAATGAAGACACAAAACAGATGAACATAAGGGAAAGGAAACAAAAATAATATAAAAAGAGGGAGGGAGACAAACCATAAGAGACTCTTAAATACAGAGAACAAACTGAAGGTTGCTGGAGGGGTTTTGGGTGGGAGGATGGGCTAAATGGCAAGGGGCATTAAGGAGGACATTTGTTGGGATGGGCACTGGGTGTTATATGTAAGTGAAGAATCACTAAATTCTATTCCTTAAATCATTATTACACTATTAACTAACCTGAATGTAATTTTTTAAAAAAAATAATAAATAAATAAAATACAATTAAGGAAACATAAAGAAACATATAACCTCTCAAAATTAAAGCAGGGAGGAATAGAAAACTTGAAAAAAACAATTACCAGCAATGAAATTGAATCAGTAATCAAAAACCTCTCAACAAATAAAAGTCCAGGACCAGATAGCTTCACAGATGAATTCTCCCAATCACTTAAAGAAGAATTAATCCCTGTTCTTCTCAAACTATTCCAAAGAATACAAAAGGAAGGAAAACTCCCAAATTCACTTTACAAGGCCAGCATTACCCTGATACCAAAATCAGATAAAGACACTACAAGAAAGAGAACTACAGGGTTATATCTCTGATGAACATAAATCCTCAACAAAATATTAGCAAACCGAATCCAACAATACATTTTAAAAAATCATTCGCCACAATCAAGTGAGAATTATTCCTTGAAAGGTGGTTCAACATTTGCAAATCAATCAATGTGATGCACGACATTAATAAAAGAAGGGATAAGAACCATGTGATCCTTTTAATAGATGGAGAAGAAGCATTTGAAAAGTACAATATCCATTCATGATAAAAACCCTCAACAAACTAGGTTTAGAGGGAACATACCTCAGCATCATAAAGGCCATCTATGAAAATCCCACAGCTAACATCATACTAAATGGTGACAAACTGAGAGCTTTTGCTCTAAGATAAGGAACAAAACAGGAGTGTCCACTCTCATCACTGTTATTCAACATAGTACTGGAAGTCCTAGCCACAGCAACCAGACAACAAAAAGAAATACAAGTCATCCAAATTGGTAAGGAAGAAGTCAAACTTTCACTATTTGCAGATGACATGATACTACATATAGAAAACCTGAAAGACTCCAGCAAAAAACTACTAGAACTGATAAATGAATTCAGTAAAGTTGCAGAATACAAAACCAATACGCAGAAATCTGTTGAATTTCTATACACTAATAATGAAGCAGCAGAAAAAGAAAGCAATCCCATTTATAATTGCACGATAATAAAATACCTAGGGATAAACTTTACCAAGGAGGTAAAAGACCTATACCCTGAAACTATAAAATACTGATGAAAGATACTGAAAACAACACAAACAAATGGAAAGATACTCCATGCTCACGGATTGGAGGAACAAATATAGTTAAAATATCCATACTACCCAAAACAATCTACAGATTTAATGAAATTCCAATCAAAATAAACAGTGTTTTTCACAGAATGAGAACAAATAATCCGAAAATTTGTACAGAACCACAAAATATCCCAAATGGCCAAAGCAATCTTGAAAAAGGAGAAAATTGGAGGTATCACAAGCCCAGATTTCAAGATATACTACAAAGTTGTAGTAATCAAACCAGTATGATACTGGCACAAAAATAGACAGAGAAATCAATAGATTAGAATAGAGACCCTAGAAATAAACCCATGATTATATGGTCAATTAGTCTTCCATAAAGGAGGCTGGAGTATGTGATAGGAAAAAGACAGTTTTTTTAAACAAATGGTGAAAAAACTGAACAGCAACATGCAAAAGAATGAAACTGGACCACTTTCTTATATCAAACACAAAAATAAACCTCAAGTGGTTTAAGATTCTAAATGTGAGACATGAAACCATAAAAATCCTAGAAGAGAGTACAGACAGTAATTTCTCTGACATCAGCCATAAAAATGTTTTTCTAGCTATGTCTTCTGAGGCAAGAGAAACAAAAGCAAGAATAAACTATGGGAACACATCAAAATATAGGCTTTTTTCTCCACAGCAAAGGGGACAATCAACAAAACTAAAATACAACCTACTGAATGGGAGAAGATATTTGTAAATGACATATCAGATAAAGGGTTAGCATCAAAAATATAGAAAAAACTTATGCAGCTTAACACACACACACACCAAATAATCCAATCAAAATATAGACAGGAGAGGTGAACAGACATTTCTTCAAAGAAGACATACAAATGGCCAACAGAAATAAGAAAAGATGCTCAACATCACTCTTCATCAGGGAAATACAGATCAAGACCACCTTACACCTGTCATAATGGCTAAAATCAAAAACACTAGATACAACAAATGTTGATGGGGATGTGGAGAAAAAGGAGCCCTCTTGCATTGTCGGTGAGAATGCAAACTGGTGCAACCACTGCAGAAAACAGTATGGTGTTTCCTCAAATAGGTATNGGAAACTATAATGCTAAGTGAAATAAGTCAGTCAAAGAAAGAGAAATACTGTATTATTACACTCATTTATAGATTTTAAGAAACTAAACAAATGAGCCAAGAAAAAAAGAGACAAACCAAAAAACAGGCTCTTAACTGTAGAGAACAAACCAGTGGTTATCAGAGAGGAGGTGGGTGGGGGATGGGTGAAATTGGTGATGGGGATTATGAGTACACTTATGATGAGCACTGAGTAAGATATAGAATAACTGAATCACTGTATTGTACACCTCAAACTAATATAGCAATGCANTTAGAAGAGATAAAAAATAAGAAACACACTCCCTACTTTCCTTTTCTCCAAGTGTCAACTTCTCTTGCTCACTTATCAGTGCCTTGGTCCCATGATTTGTTTCATTTTGTCTAGATCAGATGATAGCAAGCTTTTTCTATAAAGTACCCAATAATAACTATTTTAAGCTTTGGGGGTCATATAGTGTGTCACAACTAATCAATTCTGCCATTACAGCATGAAATCAGTAATAGAGAGTATATAAATGAATTGCTATGGCTGTGTTCCAATAAAACTTTATCTACAAAGACAGGTGGCTGGCTACATTTAGTGTAGGGGCCATGGTTTGCCAACCCTAGTCTATTATTTGCAAGAGGGTCAAATCTAATTGGGGCTTACTTGGCTATACCAGTAATTGAAAGCTTTCTATATAATATTTTCTGTTTTAGCTAATTCAATTTAGGATGCTCCCATGTTAACTGGCTAAATAGAAAACTTCAGATTAATAGAATTTAAAGTGGGGGGTGGGCGTGGGTGACATGGTCAGAGTGGTCAAAACGTTTATAAACTTCCAGTTATAAAATAAATAAGTCATGGGGAAGAAATATACAGCATGGTGACTATAGTTAATAATACTGTATTGTATATCTGAAAGTTACTAAGATAGATGTTAAAACTTCTCATTACAAGAGAAATGGATGGATGTTTACTAAACTTATTGTAGTGATCATTTTGCAATAGATATAGATATCAAATCATTTTCTTGTACACCTGAAACTAATATAATGTTATAAGTTAATTATATCTCAATTAAAACAAATTAAAGTAGAAGAGGGGAAAAAACCCTGCAAGAATGTAAAAAAAATCACAAAGTGGATTATAATAATCTTATTATAAATGATGTGTAAATTTAAGGAATATGATTTACAAGTCAATGTGTGATTATTATGCTAATTTTTGGTTGCCTGACAGCGTTAGAAAGGATAAGATACATTAATTCATCCAAAAAAATGTTTACTGAGCATATATTTTGTGTCAGGCATTGTGATACGTACTAGGGATATAATGGTGAGCAAAACATCATAGCATAATGGTTGAGAGCGTAGATTCTGGCACCAGCCACCCTGGGTTTGAATCCTGGCTAAGTAATTTTTAGTTTTGTGAACTTGAGCAAGCTATTCTGCCCCTCTGGGTTTCTCTTTCTTTTCCATAGATGGCAATAATAATGTCTCATGGAGTTGCCATGAGAATGAGTTAACATTTGTAAACTACTGAGGAAATTGCCTGACACATAGTGAAAGTTGCATATTTGTTTTTTAAACAACAAAGATTTTGACCATCTTTGCCCCTAAGGAACCAAGAGTTCAGTGGGAGAACTGACTTCAATCTAAAAAGGACTCAAGTGGGGCGCCTGGGTGGCTTAGTCGGTTAAGCGTCCGACTTTCGCTCCGGTCATGATCTCGCGGTTCGTGGGTTCGAGCCCCGCGTCGGGCTCTGTGTTGACTGCCAGCTTGGAGCTTGGAGCCTGGAGCCTGTTTCAGTCTGTGACTCCCTCTCTATCTGACCCTCCCCTGCTCACGCTGTCTCTCTTTCTCTCTCCTAGAAATAAAAAAAAAAAAATTAAAAAGGACTCAAGTAAATGTGCAAGCAATGTGCAAGCGCTACAAAGAAGACTTAAATGGAGCTATTGAGAGCTTGTTTTCTGGAGATTTGACCAGAGAAGTGATCTCTGAGGAAGTGATATCTAAGCTGAGAATAAGTAGGAGTAAATTAGGCAAAAACCATATTTTTGGAGGAGCATGATGAGTGACTCTGTTTCCTGTCTTGCTAAGTAGTCTGTTTAATGAGGGTGCGACCCTTGTCTCAAACTTCTATATTCTCCATCATGCCCGTTAAGCATGATAGGCATCCTAGACAAGTCTGGTGATGTTTGTGAAAAGCAAGAGCTGCCACTCTGGAGGCTTATTCTTTCCTCCTGCCTGGCTACCCTAAGTCTGGGAAAATCTTCACAAACCAACTGCACAAAGAGTGTTTGCGGGTGTTAAAGCACTCTTTCTAGAAAGAAGTCAAGGTCACTAAAGGGAAGTGGCAGTTTGGATGATGGATGTTAACTCTCTTTGTTAGCATATTGGCTGCTCTATTTGCTGTATTTGCTTCACGGACTCAGCCTTAGGAATCTAAGAAGTTGTGTTGATCACAGGACACTGTAGGCTGAAGTTCCTCTTTCTTCCCTGTGGCATTCAATTCTGAAGCCCTCAATTCTCTAGAGGGGCATTTTTTACAAACTGAAGTCTCCATTTCATCACATGTGGCTATAAAGAATCAGAATCATCAGGCACCTGCAACAATTTTATTTCTAGGATTCTTTCTCTTGTCAACTACAGATCAGAAAACAAATGTATGAAAGCAGATATCTTTTTTCCTCATCCAAAATTGGAGTAGCTGACATCATTTGCAGTCTGGAACTGCTGAAAACCTTGAACAATCCATTTCAGGGCACTTTCTAGAGAACATTTCCATCCAGTGTAGAGATTGTACAAATCCAACCTTAAGACCCACCCATTTTGCTTACAGCTTTGCAGTATTTTAAGAGGTTTTGTGTCTACTTATAAAAACAAAACAAAAAAAAAACAGATAAAAATAAACAACAACAGTACATCAGTTAGGATTGTATTCTTTGTTTGCAAGCCATTGAAGACTCAATCCAAATGGTCTTAAGCCCAAAAAGGGAAATTATTGGCTAATGTCAGTGTATAGTTCAAGAGTAAACCCAGTTTTGGGTGAGCTTTATTCTGCTCAGTTGCTTCCTCACTTTTCTCTCTCCATTTCTCAGCTCTACTTCCTTTGGTCAGGACTCCATCCTCAAAGAGAGTCCCCCTTTTGGTCCAAAGAAGGACTTAGCTGCTACTTCAAGGGCCACATACTCCCTTATCATGTCAAACAAGGAAGAAGCTTATTTTCCTCAGTATTTCCAGCCAAAGTCTTAAGATTACGTCTTATTTGAACAGCCAGTCTCATATACCCACCCCAAAACAATCACTGTGGTCAAGGGATGAAATGAGTTGCTATCCTAGGTCATGTGTTCCACCTGGGATAGAGTCAGCTGCTTCAAAACTGCATGTATCTTCAAATGGGGATCAGAGTTTGTGGGAAGAGACAAAACGAAAATGCATAGTGGGAAGGCAAAGAGCAAACACCCACTCTGTGCAACAATAACTGTTGCTTATATTAGATAAGTGTTTCCACTTTAAACTTGAAGTCCTTTTCCGTTCACTAACACACTGGAACCTTGAAATAATGTTTGAAGGGAGCTAAGACTGGACATATTATTCTCATATAGCAGAGGAAACTGAAGCCCAGATGAGTCAAGTGAATTGGATAAGTCTGCACAATTGCATAATGACAGAGACACTTGACTCTCATCCTATAAAAATCTGTAGTTTGGGAACATCAAATCCATATATCGAATTGTGTTTATTCTGTCTTATTTTTTAACTCCATAACTCATTCCCATCTCCTTCTTATCCCACATCCCCATGGCCATTCTTGAATGTTTAACAAGTAGCTTTTTTGTTTGTTTGTTTGTTTGAATGTGTTTTCAAATTCTGTGTTCTTGTTTTGTGTTCATGTATTCTTTATATAAGCAGTACTGTGCTATATATTTCATTCTGTTTCTTACTTTTTTCACTACGCATTATGTTTTTAGACAAATCCACATTGTTGTGTGTATATTTAATCTGTCACTTCCAACTGCTGCATAATTCTCTATGGCATGTATCCACTACATGTTATCTATCCACTCTTTCAGTCAAGGATTTCCACTGGAATTCTGCTAAACTTCCACCAGCACAAATAACACGTCTATAAACATCTTCATACATGTCCCTCTACAGGCCTGTTTTAGGATATTTCCACATATTCAGGAGCAGAATTGTTGGGTGAGAGGACATGCGTGTGTTTAATGCCA
>NW_027527804.1:249998-254878 GCF_008692635.1 Crocuta crocuta
AGCCGTGCCAAATTGTTCTCCAGAGTAGCTGAACTAGTCTACACTATGCAGAACATAAGGTTTCTTATATCCCCATATCCTCATCAATACATTATTGACTTTGTATCTTATGCCAGCCTGAGAGTTGCTTAGTTTAACTTGTGTTTCTGTAATTACTAATGTGTTTGAACACTTCTTCATGGGCATCATTCTAAGTGCTGCCCTTGGTAGTAAGCTCTTTGTTACTAAAGGGGCAAATCAAGCACTACCAAAGATATCCAAAGAAATGCCGTGGGCTGCACATCCAGATCCCTGGCTAAAAACAAGCCCAGTCAGGATGTCTAACGTTGAATTTGCAAAGAACACTCTAAAACCCTATACAACAAGAATTCAGAACATCAGTTCCAACTCTACCTCCCAAATCATGTATCTTTTGGCTGCTAGAAACTCATCAACATAAACTGTGGAAGAAATCGAAATCCCATGGCATTCTTCACTTAATGAACATAAACCTGTCACAAGAGCCATTTTCCCCCTCATTAACCCCAGTTAACACACCCAAGGAAGAATGTATCCCAAGATTAGCTCATAAATGAAGCTCAACTTTCATATGACATACCCTCCCTTTCTAGACCTCTTCCAGATTCTCTCATCTCACGGTAGAAAGCAGATTTTAGCTTCATTTTCTTCTCCAATCTAAGCAGCGTAGTGTGCCAAATGGGCAGACAAAACTCTAAACATTAGCCATTTCACCTTTATTAAGAGTGTATGATGTGCCAGAAAGCACTCTAAGCCCTGGGGATACAGTCCCTGACATCAGACAGTGTGCAATCTTGTGGGCAAAGAGTCACATTGTATAAGCAATTACTTTCAGAGACTGTGATTACTTTCAGAGACTGTGATAAGGTTTATGCTGGAAGGAAGAATAGAGTGTTGGAGCGCACAGCAGAAGATTGCTTGACCTGGTCTGGGAAAAGAGAAACAGGAGCAGATGAGACAGAAGGAAAGTTCTTCAGAGGCATATTGCTTGAACTGAAACCAGAAGATCAAGTAGAAGCTTACCAGAAGGATTAGGGGAGGGGGCCAAGAGAACAGCATGTACACATTCCAAAAACTTATAGGTAGCTCACCGTGGCTTAAAATGAGAGTAGGAAGGTGTGGTAGTCAGACATTAAGGCTTTTTGCCAAATATCCTAGCTCTCTCCTACCCCATTGTTCCGAGTGCACCATAAGATAGCAATTCCTGCCCTCCTCATTGTGCCCAGGGTTGGGCAATAAACTGTGAACAGAAGTGATGCCTGTCATTTCCAGGCTGATCATTTCACTGCCAGAGCAAGAGCTACTGGGCTATCTTTCCTCTGCCATGGTGACAGGCAATGGTCCAGGTGACAGAGGCTCCATCAGCCTTTGTCCCAGAATGAAGATGAAGTGGAACAGAGTCCCTGCTGACTTGCAATAGACAAGTAGCTGAGTGAGAAGTAAACTTCTGTTATTTTATATCACTAAGATTGGGTTTGTTTGTTACTGTGGCATAACCTAGCATATCCTGACTGATATAGAACAGAAGGGTAGTAGGAGTGAGAAATGGAACTACAGAGGTAAACACGAGCCTAATCATGATTAACTACTTAAGCCATGCTAAGACCCTTTATCTTGTGGTTGTTATTACCTGTTCTGCAGAATCGAGGGTGCCTCAGGGAAGATAAGACACAAAATATTCAGGGATCCAGGCCTCTGTCCCCAAGTTAAATAGATCACTTCTGCTTTTACCCCTTAGGGTTTATTTAAATATTTCATTTTTAAAACAAGGCTTCACTGACAACAACAACAAAAATGAACTAAAACCCCAGGTGAGGGGTACCTGGTTGGCTCAGTCAGTTGAGCACCTGACTCTTGATTTCGGCTCGGTTCCTGATCTCACGATTCGTGGGTTCTAGCCCTGATTCAGGCTCGTGGTGACAGCATGAAGCCTGCTTTGGATTGTCTCTCTCCATCTCTGTCTCCCCCTCCCCCAACTTGTGTGCTCTCTCTCTCTCTCTCTCAAAATAAATAAATAAACATTAATTTTTTCTAAACCCCAAGTGAATCCTGATGAGACTTGATTTTAGAAAGACTGCTCTTGATAACTCTTTGGAGAATGGACTGTAAACCGGAAACCTGGAGGGAAAAAGATCACTTGGAAGCTACTACCGGAACCTGGATGAGAGATGATGGTGAATTGAACAAGAGAGGTGGCAATGGGAGTGGAGCAAAGTGAAAGGCGTCAGTGATAACTCCAAAATTTCTGCCTTGGACTGAATGTCAGTACCATTCACTAAGATGAGAATCACAGGACAAGAAGCAGGTTAGGGGGGAAGCTGACGAACTCACTTTTAAATATGGTGATTGCCACAGGCCTGTGAAACAGTCAAGTAGGGAGGAATCTCAGGAGTGAGGTCTGGGTTCAAGAAGCCCCAGTTCCACTGCTTCGTGGGAACTTGAGCAATTCAACCCCTCTGAGCCTCAGTTTTCTCATCTGTATAATGGGCTAAAAACATTCAGCTTCATCATGTTGTTGGTTTTATCAAATGTAAACGTTTTGGTAAGAAGCTGCTAGGAAGAGGAACCTGGGTGGTTCAGTCAGTTAAGTGGCCAACGTTTGGTTTGGCTCAAGTCATGATCTCATGGTTCATGAGATCAAGCCTGGCATCGGGCTCTGTGCTGACAGTGTGGAGCTGGCTTCGAATTCTCTCTCCCTCTGTCCCTCCCCTTCTCTTCTCTCCTCTCTCAATAAATAAACATTAAAAAAGAGGGTGCTATGGAAATTCTAAAATGCCACATAAATGGTAATAAGTAGGCACTCAGCCATTTCTACTCCTCCCATGTGGTGCGATTTTCTGGAGGAGGTATGAGCTCTGGCTCTGACCTTGCTGCACTCCCTAAGGGCTGGCAAGACCTCACAATTGCAGACATGACTGAGGCTGATGTAAATCTCAAGGCCTACTCCCTCATGGACCCCCACCTCACCAAGAAAGTCCTGGACCTTGTTCAGCAGTCCTGTAACTACAAGCAGCTTCAGAAAGGAGCCCGTAAAGCCACCAACAACCTCAGCAGAGGCATCTCCCAGTTCACGCTAATGGCTGCACACACAGAGCCCCTGGAGATCATCCTGCACCTTCCGCTGTTGGGAGAGGATTAAGAATGTGCACTATGCGGTCATGTACTCCAAGCAAGCCCTGAGGCAGGCCTGTGGGACCTCCAGGCCTGTCATAGCCTGTTCTATCACCATCAGATGAAGCAGCAGATCTAGTCCGTTCAGCAGGCCACTGAAAGTCTCTTAGTCTAAAACCAGTGGCCTCTACCCCACTTGTCACTGAGTCCACCCCCTGGGGTTGTGTATCATATTGTGTGCGTTAACGCGTAGTATCTACAGCTACATTCTCTTGTTATATGATAGCACTAAATCTGGTTTTTGCATTCCTGCATTGTTTTTGTTTTGTTTTACAGGTTGTTATCCATATAGTACCCCCCTACCCCAATCTCCCTTTCTACTCTCTCTGGCTCTGCCATCTTATCTTCCCTTTTGAAAAACAAACGCATGTCAAAACAGGTGGAAGCAGAGTGATGACACCATTCAAAGGCAGGGAAGAGCCAGGATAGAGATCTGGTTCTAGCCTTCAGGCCCTAACATCCTGTTGTGTGTGGAGCATGTTGGAAGTAAACACCATTCACTTTGTCTCTTTTATGCCTAGAGTACAAAATCCTTCCATACTTGTTTGCTCTCCAGGGGATTATATACCTTTCAGGGAGAAAGCATGTATCCATGAGGTTGCTAGGTGTATGTTCAAATGTTTTGCTAATATGATCCTGCTTTTTGCTTTGGTGATGGGATATTATTCCCCCACTCTTCCCCAACTCCAAACCGTGCCCGTGAGAGCATGCAGCAGCATACCAAAGAGATGTCCTGGAGAAGTCCAGAGGTGGCCTGGCTGAGTTAGACATGGGCCAGTTGACTTAGGTCTTGAAAGAAAGCATCAAGAGTGGCAAGAAAAAACAGGGTCAACTGGTACTGGAATGAAGAAATTTGGGCAAGTCATGTAGACCTGACTGGAAGTTGCAACAGAGATGCTGGAATCCAAGGGAACATCCTTTCTAGTGGATGGAGATGTCTTCAGTGGGTACTTGGTACCAACTCCGAGAGCCCTTACCCTTGTTTTCTGCCACAATGTGGGTCAGATGTATGTGTTCTTTATCACATCAGAAGAATGGTGATAATGTATCATTCTTGTGAGCATCCTAATTCAGAAATATATTCATATTTTCCCAAGAATGGTAATAAGTATTTTCATGGGGAACAAAATAGACATAAGGAACAGGGGAGAGTTGTCTGGGGACCTTCAGGAATTCGTTGGCCAGAAGAGAAACTACAGAGTTTTGTCTGATTCATGGTGGCATCACCAGGGACTTTCCAATTTCTGGGAAACTTAACCCTAAAAAGAAATTATTTCCAGTGGCTTGGTGTCATGGCGATTTAGCTGACTTGAGCCAGAAGTAGGGGATTTGGAGGAAGTCTGCCTAATCGTGGGCAGTGGGAAATTGGGACGGAGCCAATGTAAATGTGGCAGGCTGGGAAACATTTTTGCAGACAGAAAGCATTTAAACAATTTTTTATTGTGGTAACATATACATAACAAAATTTACACTTTTAACTATTTTTAAGTATTCATTTCAGTGGTATTAAGTATGTTCACATTGCTGTGCAACCATCACCAATATCCACCTCCAGAACTTTTTCATTATCCTAAACTGAAACCCTGTATTCATTAAACAATAACTCTTCATTGCCCCCTCCCCGCCCCACCCCTGGAAACCACTATTCTACTTTCTGTTTCTATGAATTTGACTATTCGAGTAACCTCATA
>NW_027527804.1:254898-260542 GCF_008692635.1 Crocuta crocuta
GAGTAACCTCATATAAGTAGGATCACACAGTGCTTGTCCTTTTGTGTCTTGTTTATTTCACTTAGTATGTCTTCAAGGTTCATCCGTTTTGTAGCATGTGTCCAATTCTCATTCGTTTTTAAGGGTGAAAATTATTGCGTTGTATGTATATATCCCGTCCTGTTTATCCAGTCATCCATCAATAGACACATGAGCAGTTTCCGCCTTTTGCCTCCTGAGAATAATGCTGCTATGAATACTGACGTATAAATATCTGTTCAGGTTCTTGCTTTCATTCTTTTGGGTATATACTTACAAGTGGAATTGCTGACTCATATGATTATTCCATTTTTCTGAGGAACCACTATATGATTTTCCACAATGGCTGCACCATTTTACATTTTCACCAGCAATACACAATGATTCCACTTTCTCCACATCTTTACCAACACTTGTTATTTTCTGTTTTTTTTCTTTTAAAAAATTTTTTAAGTTTTATTTAAATCCAAGTTAGTTAACGTATAGTGTTATAATGATTTCAGGAATAGGATTTAGTGATTCATCACTTACATATAACACCCAGTGCTCATCCCAACAAGTGCCCTCCTTAATGCCCATCACCCATTTAGCCCATCCCCCCATTCAACACCACTCCAGCCACCTTCAGTTTGTTCTCTATAGTTAAGAGTCTCTAATGGTTTGCCTCCCTCTTTCTCTCTTATTTTTCCTTTCTTTCCCCTATGTTCATCTGTTTTGTTTCTTAAATTCCACATGTGAGTGAAAGCATATAATATTTATCTTTCTCTGACTTATTTCATTTAGCATAATACATTCTAGTTGCATCCATGTTGTTGCATAAGGCAAGACTTCATTCTTTTGGATTGCCGAGTAATATTCCATTGTATATAAAAACACACACACACACACACACACACATCTTCTTTATCCATTGCTCAGTCGATGGACATTTAGACTTTTTCCATAATTTGGCTATTGTTGATAGTGCTGCTATAAACATTCGTGTGCATGTGCCATTTTGAATCAGTATTTTTGTATCCTTTGGATAAATACCTAGTAGTGCATACTGTTTTCCAGAGTGGCTGCACCAGTTTCCATTCCCACCAGCAGTGTAAAAGTGTTCCTCCTTCTCTGCATCCTTACTAACATCTGTTGTTTCCTGAGTTGTTCATTTTAGCTATTCTGACAGGTGTGAGGTGGTATCTCATTGTGGTTTTTATTTGTATTTCCCTGATGATGAGTGATGTTGAGCATCTTTTCATGGGTCTGTTAGCCATCTTCTTTTCAAAAGTGTCTGATCATGTCTTTTGACAATTTTTTCACTGGATATTTGTTCTTTAGCTGTTGAGTTTGATAAGTTTTTTTTTTTTATAAAATTTGGATACTAACCCTTTTATAGGATAAGTCATTTGCAAGTATCTTCTTTCTTTTCTTTTCACTACATTTCCCTAATGATTAGTGATCTTAAGAAACTTTTTATGTGCTAACTGGGCATGTGTATAACTTCTTTAAGGAAATATTTATTCCATGTGTATAACTTAAGGAAATATTTATTCAAGTCCTTTGTCTATTTTTGAATTGGGTTGCTTATTTTTTGTCGTTGAGTTGTGGAAATTTTCTTTATATATTCTAGATAACAACCCCTTTTCAGATACAAAATTTTCAAATACTTTCTCTCTATTCATAGGTTACTTTCTTACTCTGTTGATAGTATTCTTTGTAGCACAAAAATTCTTAATTTTGGTGAAGTTCAATTTATCTTTTTTTCTTTTGTTGCCTGTGCTTTTGGTGTTATGTCTAAGAAATTATTGTCAAGTCCAAAGTCATGAAGATTTTCCCTATGTTTTCTTCTAAGATTTTTATGGTTTTAGCCCTTATGTCTATATCTTTGATACGCTTCAAGTTTTGTATATGGTGTAAGGTAAGCTCCATCTTCATTCTTTTGTATGTGGATATCCAGTTTTCCTGGCACCTTTAGTTGAAGACACTGTCTTTTCCCCATTAAATCGTCTTGGCACCTTTGTCAAAAATCATTTGATCATATATACTAGGGTTTATATCTGGGGTCTCAATGATATGCCATTGGTCTGTATATCTGTCTTTGTGCTAGTACCACACTGTTTTGATTACTGTAGCTTTGTAGTAAGTTTTAAAATTAAGTATGAGACATCCAACTTTGTCTTTCTCAAAATTATTTTGTCTGTTTGGGATCTCTTGAGATTTTATATGAATTTTAGGATGGGATTTTCTATTTATACACACACACACACACACACACACATATTGTTGGGATTGCATTGAATGGGTAGACTGCTTTGGAAGAATGCATTTTAAAAAATTATTTCCACAAGTGATTCTGTATTGTAAAACCAGCCTTGTGTTTTATGTTGCTTGTTTAAAGCACACTTTAAAAAATATTTTTTTGTTTTTATTTTTTTGATGTTTATTAATCTGAGAGAAAGAGAGAGAGCACAAGGAGAGAGTGGCAGAGAGAGAAGGAGAGAGAGAATCCCAAGCAGGCTCCAAGCTGTCAGGACAGAGCCTGATGTGAGGTTCAATCTCAGAAACCGTGAGATCATGACCTGAGCCGAAATCAAGAGTCAGACTTTTAACCGGCTGAGCCACCCAGGCATCCTATAATTTTTTAAAATTTATTTTTAACTGAAGTATATCTGACACACAATATTATATTAGTTTCAAGTGTACAACATAATGATTGACATTTACATACATTATGCAGTGCTTGCAATAAGTGTAGTTACCATCTGTCACCATACAATGTAATTAAAATATTATTGACTGTATATATATACCTAATGTTGTACTTTACACCCCTGTGACTTATTTGCTTTATTACTGGAGGCTTGTATCCTTAATCCCCTTCATCTATTCCACCCAGCCTCCCAACACCCTATTGTATGGCAATCACCAGTTGGTTCTTTATAATTATGAGTCTGTTGTGTTTCTTTGTTGTTTTATTTTTTAGATTTCACATATGAATGAAATCATATGGTATTTGTCTTTTTTATCTGACTTATTTCATTTAACATAACACCCTCTAGGCCTATCCATGTTGTCACAAATGGCAAGATTTCATTCTTTTTTATGGCTGAATTATATACATANGGGGTGCATATTTCTTTTTTGAATTGGTGTATTTGTTTTCTTTGGGTAAATACCCAAAAGTGGAATTAATGCATTGAATGATATTTCTGTTTTTAATTTTTTAAGGAACTTCCTTATTGTTTTCCAGAATGTCTACACCAATTTACATTCCTACCAACAGTGCGTAAGGGTTTCTTTGTCTCCACACCCTCACCAACACTTGCTATTTCTTGTCTTTTTGATACTAGTCATTCTGACAGGTGTGAGGTGACATCTCATTGTGCTTTTGATTTTTATTTCTCTGATGATTAGTGGTGTTGAGAATTTTTTCATGTATCTGTTGGCCATCTGTAGGTGTTAAAGTATACTCCTCAGTAAAGAATTTAGATAATGATAAAATTATTATTTTATCCAGAGTTCTGGATGGAAATTCAGAGATTTCAGTTTTACAATATGGTTATGGATGCAAGTTGTGTCCTTTTGCAAGTCATTTACATGTTCTGTGCCTTGGTTTCCACCTGCTTTCAGACCCAAAGGATATTAAGGTTACCTCAAAATGGCATACAAAAATCAGGAATCTTGATATTATATGTAGAACTATAGGGCTATACAGAGATTTCATAGAAAAGCTTTAGTAATGATTTATAGTGTTTGCTAAATTAATCACTTTATTTATTTGTTTGTTTATTCGTTTTAGAAAGAGATTGTGAGTGAGGGAGAGGGGCAGAGAGAGAAAGAATCCCAAGCAGGCTCCACACTCAGCATGGAGCCCAATGTGGGGCTCGATCTCATGTCCCTGGGATCATGACCTGAGCCAAAATCAAGAGTCCAATGCTAAATCGACTGAGCCACCCAAGTGTCCAATTAATCACTTTGTTTAAATCAAAGGAAATAAAGTAATCATATGTTTATTGACATGATGGTATATCTGCCTTATCTGATGAAGACATCTACAAAGCCCTGAGGACTATCCAGAAGGAATAGTTTAAAAAGACTGAGAAGAAGTTTGGAACAATGTGCTGTCCTCCAAACCTAACTCACCCATTCCAAACCCCCTTTGTCTAGACAAAGCTATTTCTTCTTGACCATATTACTTCCTATTGACACTATAAACATTTGTAACACCAACCTGAAGTCAAGTGGAGTCAGAAACCAAATGATACCCCCATCTTATCACCAGCCAAATGTGTACATACCTTATAGGGACAAGAGGCAATACCTACAAACTTATGTCTAGATAATTTCTTCTAATTATTGCATATATAAGTTCTTGCCTGTCCAACTCCTATATTAGTTATCTATTGCTATGTAACAAGTTATTTTAAAACTTAGTGGCTACAAAAGAACATTTTATTGCATCACAATTTCTGGGGGTCAGAAATCCAGGAGAAGCTTATCTGGGTGGTACTGGTTCAGGGTCCTTCATGAGGCTACATTCAGAATAATGGAAAACATTTGCAAATCATACATCTGACAAGGGATTTCTATACAAAATATATAAAGAAGTCATACAACCCAGTAGCAAAAAACAAATAATCCAATTTAAAAATCAGCAAAGTAGCTGAATAGACATCTTTCCAAAGAGGTTATCCAAATAGCCAACAGGCACATGAAAAGGCACTCCACACCACTATCATGAGGGAAATATGCATCAAAACAACAGTGAGGTATCCCCTCACACCTATTCAAATGGCTGTCATCAAAAAGACAAGAGGTAACAAGCATTGGCAAGGATGTGGAGAAAAGGGAAGCCTGTACATAGTTGGTAAGAGTGTAAATTGGTGCAGCCACTCTGGACAACACTATAGAGGATCCTCAAAAGTTTAATAATAGATTTACCATATGTTTTGGTGATTCCATTTCTGGGTATATGTCCAAAGGACATGAAATTAGTACTCTAAAGAGATACCTGAAACTTCATGTTCATTACAGCAGTATTTACAATAGCCAGGACATGAAAACAACCTAAGTGTTCATCAATAGATGAATGGATAAAGAAAATGGGATATATATATATATATATATATACATTTGAATATTATTCAGCCATAAAAAGAAGGGAATCTTGCCATTTGTGACAATGTGGATGAACTCTGAGAGTAACTATTAGCTCTGTGGAATAAGTCAGACAGAGAAAAATAAATACTGTATGATCCCACTTGTGTGTATAATCTATAAAAAACAAACTCATAGGAACACAGAGCAGATTAGTGGTTGCCAGAGGCAGCAGAAAGAGGATGGGGGAAACAGGTGAAGTTGGTCAAAGGTAAAAACTTCTAGTTATAAGATAAATAAGTTCTGGGGATTTAATGTACACCATGGTGACTATGGTTAACAGATACTGTATTGTATAATTGCTGAGAGAGTAGATCTTTAGAAGTTCTTCTCATGGGGCACCTGGGTGGCTCAGTTGGCTAAGCATCTGACTTTGGCTTAGATCATGATCTCATGGCTCATGGGTTTGAGCCCTGCATCAGGCTCTCCACTGTCAGCACAGGGCCCACTTCAGATCCTCTGTCCCCCTCTATCTCTGTGCCTCCTC
>NW_027527804.1:260646-263610 GCF_008692635.1 Crocuta crocuta
AACACTCTTTCTCAAAAATAAATAAATGTATAAAAAAGAATAAAAGTTCTATCACGAGAAAAAATGTGTAACCGTGTGACGTGATGGATGTTAACTAAACTTATTGTAGTGATCATTTTGCAATATATACATATATCAAATACACCTTACACTGTACACCTTAAACATGTCTGATGTTACATGTCAATTCTGTCTCGATTAAACTGGGTAAAATAAAAGTTAGGAAAGAAGATGTTCACATGCTTGAAAGTGACCTTATATTTGACCTTGTTTATGAAGAGAATTGCCAGCTTACTCTAATGAACTTGAAATACTTGTTCTTGGAAAGAAATGTCACTTTGATTCTTAACACAGGTGTAAACTGTACAATTATTGTTGTTGAAAATTGTCTTTTTAATTATACTAAATAAAAGACATGCTAATCTATCTGGCTTGTCCTAGTCTTGAAGCAAAAGATTGGTCAGCATGGCATCTTGATGTCTTCTTTGATTCCCAGAGTTCCAAGATATCAGTCTTCCTAACCTATCTCCTAGGCAAGTGGGCGTGATGAGGTTGGGGCTAGAAAACCTCAGTTGAGAGAGACCAGTGCCTCTGGAGCTTCTCCTGAGCACAGCAGCTGTAACATTTGAAATCAATTATTCCTGAAGGGCAAGGCCAACACTGAGGTGGAAAAGAGCAAGTGTACCCTTTGTTCCCATCTGGCCTACTCATTCTCTGAGGAACCTTTTAAAGGAAGGAAACAGTGAAAGGGCTCACTTGCCACAGAATAATTATTCAGGCTGATAAGGAACAAAGAGACCACTGTCGGTGGGGTTGGCAACCAACGACCAGGGGCTTGAAGCTGGATTTCCTCCAGCGTCCCTGGGCTGCTGGAAGATTGGATCATTAAGAGTTTATGGCCACATGGAGCTATTTTAAGCCTGTTCCATCGCTTGATGCTGGCCTCGAATTCAAGCTGCAACAGACTCTTTTATCCCCCAGGAACTGTGGCTTGGGCTGAACAAAAGAGAGGCTGCTCCTTTGGAGGGAGGAGGGTCTGGGGCTGAGAGATGGGGTTGCAGAGAAAAGGGTTTGTTGGACCTAATGAGCTGCCTGTGGTGCTCCTGTCACTGCCGTTGCCACTACAGCTGCTCATATGCTGTTTCTATTCTCAGGCAGCTGACAGGATGGGGCATGCTCACATGGAATCAAAAACAACCGCTCTTACTGTTGTGAGTAGGGCAAAGCAGTACCAAGTAAGAAAACTATGTCCTAACCTCTTTGTATGGAGGGAAGAAGAGTAGAGAGTGAGGAAGACAGGGCCCCTCCAGGGATTAATTGGTCATTCTAGAAGCAAAGCAAAACAAAGCATCACATTTGACCTGAGATATCTAATATCAGAGGACCACAGTGCCTTCTGCTCAGAGACCTAAAGTCCCAGGCTTTTCTTCTTGGACGCTACTTTTAGAAGTGTGTAGAATGCGTAGCCATCTTGGGAAAAAAACATGGTAATCATGTTAGTGAGAGTTCCTAGAAATTTTCAAGATCCATGGGTCCCCACTAGAAACTAGATCCCAATAAGTCATTCAACAGGAAGTTTCTGAACGCCTACTCTATGCCAGGAACTACCCTAGGCCAGTTGAATATAACAGTGAACAAAGCAGACAAACTTCTTTACCCTCACAGAGCTTCTACCCTAATAGAGGGTGACAGACCATAAACAAGATAATTTATTAAATAAATACTGTGTCAAATGATGATGGATGCTCTGAAGAAAGGAAAATCGGAGTTGGAAAGGATGGTAAGTATAGGCTTGTTGATGGGGGGGTTATAATTTTAAATAGGTCAGGGAAGATCTCATGGAGATGGAGATATTTGAGCAAAGACAAAAGAAATGAGGGAAAGATTCATGTGAATAGCTGTCGGAAGATTTCTCCAGGCAGAGGGAAGATCATGTGTCAAGGTCTGGCATAGCTGAAGAACATGGAGGTGTGGTTGAAATGGGTAAGGGAGGAGTGAAATTATAAGAGTTGAGGTTGAAGAAATAACAGAGGGGAAAATATTTGAGTGCCTTATAAATTAAAGATTTTAATTTTATTATGAGAGAGATGAGAGGCCATTGGAAAGTTTTTGTAAAGGAGTAACATAATCTTATTTATGGTTAAAAACAATCATTTCAACTGCTGTTTGGAGAATAGACTATAAGGAAGAAGGGTGGAAGTGGAAAGACCTTTCGGAAGGAATTGTAGTAATCCAGGCAAGAGGGTATGGTGATTTGGGTCAGTGAGGCAGTGGTATAAAGATGAGAAGTGGTCAAATTCTGATATACTTGAAAAGTAGAGCTGACTGAATTTGCTGTTGGATTCGATATGGATGATGTAAAGAAAGTAAGTTAGAGGGGCGCCTGGGTGGCTTAGTCGGTTAAGCGTCCGACTTTCGCTTAGGTCATGATCTCGCGGTTCGTGGGTTCGAGCCCCGCATCGGGCTCTGTGCTGACTGCCAGCTCAGAGCCTGGAGCCTGTTTCAGAGTCTGTGACTCTCTCTCTCTCTGACCCTCCCCTGCTCACGCTGTCTCTCTCTCTCCTAGAAATAAATAAAAATATAAAAAAAAAAAAAGAAAGTTAGAGGTCATTAATGACTGCAAGACTTTTGGCCTATGCAATTGGAAGGATCAAATTGACAGCAACAAGATGGGAAAGACAAGTAGAGAAACAGATCTGAGAGGTGCAAGAAAGTCAGTTTGATAATTAATGGACTTGGGTTTTCCCAGGTCTGGAGGCACTAGAAAAACGGTAGTAGCTGGTGGCTGCTCTGGATGGGTCATGATGGAAAGTGGATAGGAACAAACCTCAGCATAGCTGTAGATAGAGCCAGCTGGTGGTGGTTTGGGGAAATGAACCCAATTGGACATGAGTTGCTCTTCCTCTGCTCTCCCTTCACCCGCCTAGAGTCCAATGCCTCTACTGCCCCACTTAGCTCCAGCCT
>NW_027527804.1:263704-265889 GCF_008692635.1 Crocuta crocuta
ATACTGCTTGGTCAATCCCACACATCTAGTCTTGGGGTTGATAAACTTTCTGTAAAGATCCAGATAGTAACCATTTTAAACTTTGTGGGCCGGTTGGTCACTATTGTAGTTACTCAAGTCTGCCACTATAGTGCAAAAGCAGTCATAGACAATGCGGAAGTCAATGGGTATGGCTATGGTCCAGTAACATTCTATTCTCAAAAGCAGAGCATGACTTGATTTGGTCCATGAGCCAAATCCCCATGCCCTGGACTAGACCTATGAAGAGCTACCCAAAGAAACACAAGTCTCACATGGCCACATAACTTTGTAATACATGTACAACCAAACTCCAGGATGAAATATTAGAGAGGTATCTCTGAGTAGCTATCTTTCAAAGATGGCCATATATTAATGTTTTAGTAGCAGAACCAATGGTCTCACTGGCATGCTTTTACTATATAAAGTGACTAATCTAAGTTGGAACTCAAAATGTCCTTCATTTCAAATAAGGAGAAACAAAGGTGGCTCATAAGCATTTCGATTTTTCCTGAATTAACTCTTATTACCTTTAAACATAAGTTACTGGCCACTTCTCTGGAACTGTCTCTGCCTCCCCACAAGCCAACTAACACCCCCCAGTTCCCTATCCTTTTCAGGGCCCTGCCAGATGATTATCTAATCCAGTTATAAATTGTCAATGGCATCCATCTCCCAGAAAATTTAACTTCCAAAGCCTACTTTGGAGGATGTGGCACTAAACGTCCTGCCTTTTCTAAGGTCTGCACAAGTTTGTTGGTACAGCTCTCTGCTCCAAGTGTATAGAGCAGCTGAGCTCACATGAGCAATCTTTGGAATTCAGTGGGCCTCTCTCAGATGGGCTGTTGCCATGAGCGTATTTGAATAATGCTTTTTATTTATGAAAAAGTTTGGATATATTTAAAAAATGTAGAGAAAAATGTGAACACACCTATATACTCACCACCCAGCTTAATAAATAAAATATTATACATCTAGTCAAAGCCCTTTGTCTACCCCTCCTTGGTGTCATTTTCCTTCCTGTCTGCCCAAAAGCAACCTCCGTCTTGAAGACAGGTGTGTCCTTCCTTTGTGCCTTTACTACATATGAATGCGTCCCTAAACAATATATAGTATTGCTTTGGACTCTGATAATCTTTGTATCAATGATGTAATACTGTAAACATATTTTCAAGTTGGATCCATAATTGATACATGTGTTCATTTATTTTCACTATTTTATACTCTTGCATATACTCACCCATCACTGATTTCTTAGGCTGATTCCAATTTTACAGCATTTCAAAAAATACTGCCGTGGACATTTTGGTTTAGTCTCCTGGTACCATATGTCAGGGATGAAATACTGCCATTTTTCTGAGCTCCTCCCCCAATGTCCATGGAGCCTCCCTCTATATAAGAATGGCATATGTGGGAAGATAAATCCCCTCTTGGACCTAAACACTAAAAGATCTTCAGAATTCTCTTATCTTGGAGAGCCTGGGTGGCTCAGCCAGTTAAGCATCTGAATCTCGGTTTTGGCTCAGATCATGATCTCACGGTTTGGTGAGTTCTGTGCTGACGGTGTGGAGCCTGCTTGGGATTCTCCCTCCCTCTCTCTCTCTGCCCCTCTCCCTAGTAATCCTATCTCTGTCTCTCTCAAAATAAATAAATAAAGTTTTTAAAATTTTTTTAAATTAAAAAAAAAAGAATTATCTCACTGTCATTGGATAAAGAGTTTTGACCTAAACCAAAAAAATCAAGCCAGGAGAACCTATCAAGGTCACCTTCTGCCTTGATTCTCAGCTCATTATCTTGGTTCCTGAGTGTTAAAGCAAAATATTTTTACTTGGCCACAGGCTCTTCTGGCCTGGTCCGATGGATTCACACATATCCATGATGGTGGGAGACAAGCATTCAATAAGAATCAGGTTCCAATGTCATTCTATCAAGTATCCCATATGACAGGAGGCTTCCAGATTGTGGAGTCAAACTCAGAATGTCTTGCAGTACAAAGGCAGAAGATAACTGCATAGCCAGCCACCCCCTGGATTTCCAAGTTGCTCTCCAGGATTTTCCTGCTGTTGCTCTGTTGTAGAGTTGGACAAAAGAGTACCTGATGTTTATGGGTTTCCACCCAAGAGGACTCATGTTATAAGTCAGTGAGAATCTCAACAGTTTGGACATT
>NW_027527804.1:266002-267777 GCF_008692635.1 Crocuta crocuta
TTGGACATTAATGTGGACTGTTTTTTTTTTTTCATAATACATTTCCTGAAAATTTCTGTTCTTCAACGTGTTCATTTACCTCCGTTATAGAGCTACACGTAGAGATTTTCAATTGTAGGAGTATGACAAAAACAAGAAAAGAAATTTTGAAACATCAGTGGGTGTTATCACTTAAATCAGGCTATAATAGAGATATTTTCTACCTTTTTGCATCTATTCACTACATCCTTTATTTCATAAGTCTCTGATGTCACTGTCCTTAAAACCCCAAAGAACCACCATAATTCTTTTATCTATATATAGCATCCTTGCACTGTGGTTGACCTGAAAAAACTACAGTTTAAATCCTAACAGACAAGTTTACTTTCTTAGATTAAGACATTACTGCCACCACATACATTCTCTGTGAATTTCTTTTAGATATGTAGCCTGAAGCCAAGCAGGCATCCTAAGTTACCTAACAACTTACCCGCCATATTCCAGACACAAAACTGTTTCCCACTCCATATTCCAGTGCTTTCTCAGAAAAAGTTAAGCTGTTTCTACCTGATATGAAATCAAGATGTAAATCAGAGTAGCTTTCAGTATTGTGTGTAAAAATTGTCACATAATCATACAAAAAACCATGGTCAAACAGAATACTTTTGATTGTGGTCAATAATTTCAGTAATTGTGATAATTATTACCAATAGCAAACACACAATTAAAGCTGTCAATAGACTCATTTAAAATTTTTTATTTAAAATGTATGCATTTATTTTAACACGTTAGAAAAATACAACTATTATATCAGATTCATTGTTTAGTGTCAGAAATACTATTGCTTAGGATGAGGACACATTTTTTAAAAAGTGAATCAATTTGATAAAAGTTATTAACTGAAAAATATTAAGTGAATAGGGCAGGTAGTTTGTATACATAGCAAAAATAGTGAAGGTTGTATGTAAATGAACAATATTTGGAAAATACTGATGAAGGTAGATGTTTTTGTTTACTTCTGAGGATTCTCAAGAAATGACCCAGAAGCTCTAAAGCTAATTTGAATATTATTTGAATACATTGGTAGAGAGCTTAAAATTTGTAATTAAAAAAAGTAACTAAAAACAATGCATACATTAAAGAATGTTCTATATGCCAAATTTTTACACATTGAAGGCCAACAATGCATTAACTTGAGCTGCTCCAAAGTTTCACTTTTTTGTGCAGAAGTCAAAATAAATTTCATTAGCCATTCAGTTTAACCAAAGAATGTAATGTAACTCTCTCTCTCTCTCAAAAACAAATAAATACTTTTTGACAAATGGGGGTGCCTGGGTGGCTCAGTTGGTTAGGCATCTGACTTCAGCTCGTCATGATCTCACTGTTCGTGGGTTCGAGCCCTGCATCGGGCTCTGTGCTGACAGCTNTAAATATAAAAACAGAATGTAATGTAACTCAACAGTATGTAGTTGAATAAGAGAATAAAAACTATTACCATTTTTGGGGCACCTGGCTGGCTCAGTTGGTGGAGCGGGTAACTCTTGATCTCGGGATTGTTGAGTTCAAGCTCCATGTTGGGTGTAGAGATTACTTAAAAATAAAATAAAATAAACTATTATCATTTGCAAATAGTTATCTTTGTGGGTCCGAATATTCTTACTACTGTGCAGCCAAACTGAATTACAGATTTGGATTGGTACAACTGCATCAAGACTCCAGATTTCAAATATTTGTGTTTATCATAACAGTTTTAGTTGAATTTTCCATATAATAAGTAAATATGTGTTTGGGTTCCC
>NW_027527804.1:267916-271590 GCF_008692635.1 Crocuta crocuta
CCTATATAGAATATTATTTGTAGAGGCACTTGGGTGGCTCAGTTGGTTAAGCCTCTGAGTCTTGATTTCGGCTCAGGTCATGATCTCACAGTTTGTGAGTTCAAACCCCACATCAGGCTCTGTGCTGATAGCATGGAGCTTGCTTGGGATTCTGTCTCTCCTTATCTGTCCCTCTTCTGCTTCTGTGCGTGCGTGCTCTCTCTCTCTCTCTCTCAAAAATAAATAAAAATTTAAAAATATAAAAAAAAACTTTACTTTTAAAGGTGACTTCATTAATAAGCAGGCTTGAAAACCATTGACGGAGATGAAGCAGACAGTTGAATTACTAAATTTTTCACTATCACAATACATTGAGACTCTATATAAAATGAGAGAGGGGGAGATTCTGCTTAATAATAGGAGTTAACATTCATTTAGCACTTCTTACATCAGTCAGAATAGGGGAGTTATTTTTGCAGTAACAAATAATTCAAAAATCTTAGTTGTGAACCACAAAGGGTTGTTTCTTACTTGTGCTATGTGTCCAGCATGGCTTGGTTGAGTCTCTGTTTNTAACACAGGAGAAAGAGAATATGATAAAGCCCTGGCTCTTAAAACTTCTGCCTATATGTGACTCATGCCATCTTTGCTCGTATTTTATTAGCCAAAGCAAATCATATGGCCATGCTTGAATTCAACAGGGCAGAGATGTATAATCATTCCACAGGGAGAGGCACTTCAAGGAGAGGCAAGAAATATAGGTGAACAGTACTGTAATCTACTGTTCTTATTATGTGTGAGGCTCTCTTCGTCTATGTTTACAACAACCTTATAGAGTAGGTACTATACTTACCCCATTTTATAGACGAAAAAATGAAGGCTCAGAGTTTCATGACTTTCTTAAAGATCATACAGTAGAATCCAACAGTCTGAATCCAGAGCCTGTGCTCTTAAACACCATACTGTAGTCTTTACATTGGGCTTCTCATCAAATCCATGAGTACTAGTCTTTAGCCCTAGACCAATGGGGGTATTTTAAATAAGTTATGAAATTATACAAAAGGCTATGTATGACTACAGAGGAAACCTCGGTATAATTCCAGTGTACTGATTAATGAATGAATTCCAAAAAGACAATAGTTCCAGTCATCTTTAAAGATAAAAGTCAAACGCACTCAAAATAGTGATAGTTTATTGCAACTGAATTTTTGGTAACAAAAAAACATATATACCTCTATATATTTAAAAGATCACTGCCAGTCATTGAATTAAGCATGCCATGTAATCTGATTTTTCACTTTCCTAGGATAGAAATAAGCCACCAAATGCACGGGCTCACCTAGGCTTGCTTTCAGAGTGTGTCCTATTTATACTCCAGATAAAGCAAACCCCAAAACAAGGATGCTCATTGGGCAGACTCTAAAACTAAACTCTAATATTGCAGTTTCTGGGTAGAGCCAGGATGTGAGTTTTTGTATAGACATGAAGCCCTTGAGGACCAGAGTCAATTAGGAAACAAGCAGCTAATTGGGAAAAGGTAGCTGAAATCATGGAATTCAGGCCCTCTAGCAAACAAAGGCAATAAATCCCTGGCCACAGTCTGATCAAATTCACAGGCTGAAAGCTAGATGTACATTCCTATGGATAGATTCCATAGCCAAAGTAACTAACAATCACTGGACCCCTCCTGCCTCATTTCCTAGTATTGATGTCTTTTTCTAGAATATTAATAAACTTTTAACCAGGTAAGTGAACAGACAAAAATCTGTTTTTAATATGGAATCTGCCAAATATTTCAGTTGAGCATACTTGGGTTTCAACTCATTTTGTCCTTGTAACAACCCCATGAGGGAGCTATTCAGATTAGCCTGACTTTATAAGTGAATGAACTAAAACTTACAGAGCTATGGTAACTTGCCCATACTCCAATAAAGCAGACTTTGTCTGTGTCTCTGCATTTCCAGCATCTACACAGTACCTGACCCACAACTGGTACACAGAAAGTAGTTGAATGAATGAATGAATGAGCAAGCAATAGCTTCTTTTCACACATGTGTAAGCCATTGTGATTCACTTCTGTTATATCTTCTCCAGCCTCAGCCCTCCCCACTTAGACTGGGCCACCATCACTGTCTGATCTTTTCCAAGGCCTAGAGTTGGATGGCAGTGGAAGGAAGAGGTTGCTTAGTTAATCAACTTCAAATTCTTTGTTTCCACATTTCCTCTTAAGAGCAAACAAGCTAATGTAATCCTGGAGGAGGCAGCTCTTGGGAAAATGTTTTCCCACTACATGCCTCACCTCATATGTTTCCAAACACAGTCTCCACAGGCTCCATATTTTTTTTCTAATGCAATTTGCAATCCCCATCCAAATAAGGCAGTCTAAAAAGGGCACCATTCTGTTTTAAAATTTTTGGTCTTGATTTTCAGCCATTAATGGAATTAACCACACTTGGCCCTTGGAAAAGTTGCATTCCCGATTCTCTTTGCCATCTCACTTATACAGGCAAAGAAGGGAGGTGGGGTGTCAGGCAGAAGGAATCAGCTTGGCGTCTGTGGCATGAGCACTCCAGAAATTCCACTCTCTGGAAAATCTACATCTCCTGTAGGTGTTGTAGCTGGGGCCCACAACTAAGGACAGAGGCCACACAGCTGCTCTCTTTTTAGCTCTTTTCTCTACCTTTATCAAAGGCAGAAAGGTACTGATTTGAAGGGACAGGGACTTGCCTTTTAGAATCTCCTTCCCTGAAAACTTTAAGGATGCAAGGAAGTTCGATCTACTAAGGCAGTGGTTTTTCAAATATTTCTTAGCCGTGAAACTGTTGGTAAGAGTGAACCTCAATATATAAAATAAACAAAAAGGGTAGTGACTCTGGATAAAGTAGAGAAGGAGACCTAGACCTCTGAGAGCTTTGCCTCCCTATATCAGGCTCTGGGAACTATCCATGAACCCAAGAGGGGACAGAACACAATTCAAAGGTCACTGCCCTTGACTGTAGGTTCCATAGCAGAGGAGTGTGGATTGTGCCTGGCTTACTTGCCTCTGTATTCCCAGCTATGTGTTCTGTGCCTGGCACATAGTAGGAGTATCATAATAATATATTGAATGAATAGGAGATACCAGTGCCTTGTGGCAGTGGCTGTTGGTTAAGTGACTCATTCTCCTGTGTTGTGTGCATGTGCCTGTGTGTGTGCACTGGAGGGAAGATGGAATAAGAGCTGAATGTTGGAGCACACGGGAGATGAGATGAGTAACCACATCTTTGATCGTGAGCTTGCAGCAGCTGGAGTATGATGTGAAGCTGAATGGTGAATCATGAATGAGTATACAGGTTGCTAGGTTCTTCAGATTTGCCAGGAAAGCTAGCTGGTTTGCTCCTTTATTTGTTAGATAGTGATCTCCTGCCATGTGTCAGGTTAGCTCCTAAGAGATAACAATGACTAAAACCCAGTCCCCGCTGTCACAGGACTTATAGTCTTAGTGAATGAGATATGAAAACAAATCAGTGCCAATAAAGCAGTGTAATAGCGATAACCATTTTAAAAGTGTTACATTGACATATCTTTCATTCCCTATAAATCTTGATGCCCTCGGGTTCACAAAAATCTGTGGGTGAGAGTGGATACCAGCTAGACAAAAAAGTCATTACTTAGCTCTGATGTCAAACTCAGTTTTGGTTTTTTAGTGTATAGGC
>NW_027527804.1:271755-274501 GCF_008692635.1 Crocuta crocuta
AAAGTACAAAACAGAAAAAGTGCATCTGAATTTTTACTAATCTTTCACCAAAAATTTGCTTTTGCTTTCATTGTGAATATAAGCAACATAGTATAGTAATAATAGCCATATCTGTGACTGTGTCATCAATAGATATCACAGACACTTTCATATAACATTAATAATGCTGTAGTTCTCTAGAAATATTATTTGCCCTCATCATTAGTTTGAAATTATGGTGGTTAGTTGACCTGCCACTAAATCTTATAATTTAAGCCATTAACAAAGTACTAGTCTGTCATGATTTTTAAAAAATATTTTGATAACTATGTTTCAATATTATTTGTAATCCTATGTATCTTACTTTATCTATTGAAGCATATGATTTTAAGAAGGGATCCATAGGGGACCATCAGGCTGCTAAAGGAGTTCACCATATCATAAAATGGTTAAGAACCTGTGTTAGATAATAGTTTTAAGAGTGACATTTCATCAGGGAAGAAGAGAATTTTCAGATACCAGCCGCTCTGTTTATGTATTCAAAGCAAAGCATGAGGTTTTACTATAAGCCACGAGTAAAGAGAATACAGCCTGGGATGCAAAGGGTGTTTCCACCTGCCTGGGAAGTGAAGAAATGTGGAACTATAAAATAAAGTGAGTAGAGAAGGAGAGGAGCAAGCAGACAGATATCAAAGGGGCCTGCAGGAAACCAAGAAAACAGTAAGGGGGGGGGGTCCTCATCTGGAACAAACTGAGAAGCTGTGAATCCCCCTTGGAGGAGACCTGCATTTACCTTGGTGCTGGAGCAATGTGACATCCAGATGGTAGGACAGCCATGGGGGCGGGAGAGCTCTAAGATAACGGGCCTGGTGTAACACTTGTGTTTCTTCATAGTCTGTACGTGGCACATAGAACATCCAAAATATGAAGGAATAGAGAGGACGAGTGAGCCACCAGGTACCTGTGTTTGGAAAGAAGAGATTACAAAATCAGGGAGCTTTGGAACCAGAAACAAATAGCCAGGGCTATGGATTTAACAACAGATGCAACCAATGAAATCCCTAAAAGATTAGAAGGGACCCACTGCACTTCAGCAGAAATNCCATACCAGCCACTCCATAGCAGAAAATAGGGAACACCCAGAAGAATGATCATGGATCTAAGACTCTATTCTTCTCAACTCCACTGATTCCAGACACCGTGTTTTGTAAGAGGAGGAAAAATGAGGTTAAAATATGCAAGACTCAGCATTTATCCAGAGGCAGATTCTTTCAACTGACACAATGAATTGTGTGCCTTTACTTCCTCCCCCACTACCCAGCAGGATGGGAACCTCCTGGGGGTAGTTTAGTTCAGTTCTAGAGAACATTTTTGCACATCTGAGTTGCTGGGTATACATTCCAACTCTGCTGTATGTGTTTTGGCACTATGATATAGAAGTCAGTTCAGAGTCAAGAGGACAAAGGGAGAAGTGTTCAGATCAAGGAGGGTGTGGGGGGTGGGATAGGTGGGTCAGGAAAGGCTGCACTGAGGAGGCAATGCTTAAGCTGTGTCTTGAAAGATGAGCAGGTTTTCCAGAGGCAGTAGTTAGGCACTTCACTTACAAACTCAAAATCTTGGTGGAGAAAGTAACAGTCTACGTGGTGTGATTCGAAGGAAAAATGTCTAATGTCCCTCAAATAGCTCCTAGAATACCACTATTAAAGATCTATGTCTTTGGTCTTGAATATCTTCTAAACCAGCGTTTCTCAAACTGTAATGTGCTGATGAATCAACTGTGAATGTTGTTAAGGTACAGATACTGTAGGTCAGTACTTGGGTCTGAGATTCTGTGTTTCTAACATGCTCCTAGGGGGTACTGGTGTTGTTGCTCTATGGACCACACTTTGCTTTTTGTTTTTAAATGTGGAACACTTCGTCAATTTGTGTGCCATCCTTGCACAGGGGCCATGCTAATCTTCTCTGTATCATTTCAAGTTTAGTACATGTGCTGCTAGAGTGAGCAGAGGACCACACTTTGAGTAGCAAGTCTCTAGCTAATAATAGCTAACATTTATCTTATCCTTTTTATATGGCAGGCATTATATAAAGCCCACTGCATCTAATCCTCATGGCAACCTTATGAGGGAATTAAGAATTTTCTATATTTTGAAAATTACTGAAATCTCAAATTCAGAGAATTCTCAGTCATTTGCCCAAGGCCACTGCTGTGATGAAACTGGAAATTGTATTCAGGCTGCCTCATCCTAGACCCTAACTTGTAGCTATCCGACACTATTCCCTCCCAGAGGGAGTAACACCTTAAGGTGACAGTTTTAGTTCTGTTTTTGTATTTTTTAAAGAAATGGGACCTTTTTATAGCAGCAGTATGTATAACAGATACAAATTTAATTTATCTGTTTAGCAAAACTGGGGACCCCAAAACCCACTTGCCCACTCATCTTCCACAGCAGCCCCCAGAGCATCAACTCAGAACCCTCGGACTCTGGGAAACTAAGCATGTAACCCAGTGCTTAGAGATGTTATGTTACTCTTTCTGGTGAGATGAGTAGACAGTTGACTAAGAACAAACTCAGCATCTGTATGGAAGCTCAATCAGGGATGCTTGAAACAGAGGAGGCACCAAAAGGAAAGATAGGAGCTTACAAACATAGCCACTGTTGGCATTCTTGTTTTCTCAAAGTTCGTTCTCTCTTGGTACCATCTTCCCTGAGGCCTGTCTGGGTTTACCTGGTTTCTTTCAGTTTCTCCCTACCATTGGCTTGTG
>NW_027527804.1:274796-277656 GCF_008692635.1 Crocuta crocuta
CCCTACCATTGGCTTGTGCCTCTGCTCTCAAAAGTAGAAATGGCATTCTTGTTTGCTCCTCTCATCCTTTCAGTTAGATGCTCCCTCAGTGCCCTGAGACAAGCAGGGCTTGTGCCTTTCTAGGCCAGGCTTTAATAGTATTTAGTTCCATGGTTTTAAAACATTGCTCTGTGTAACCTGGAGCTTCTCCAGAACCTTTCATCACTGTACTTGGCAAGGGGGGTGAGAGTATGAAGAAAGAGCATAGTTGGTTAGGGTAAAATAACTTTTCCATCACAGAAGTAGAAAGTCTGAGAGCCTAAGGAGTTGAGAATTCCAATGCTGATTTTGTTCCTGATGTAAATCATCCTCGAATGAACATTCTGAGTCCTCTTCTGCTGACCGTGGCCTGAGTAATCCTGACTCTTAGATTCTGATATGGGCTGTGATATGCTTCCCATTGTTTGCCTGAACCTGGTAATCTCTCTTCCTGGAGCCAGGGGAGACTTCTGCCATGAGTCTCAACAAATTCTAGAAATAGATACTAAATAACTATTTAAAAGACATGTCAACCCAGGCCACCTGGGTGTCTCAGTTGGTTAAGCGTTCGACTTTGGCTCATGTTGTGATCTCACCGTTCATGAGTTAAAGCCCTGCATCGGGCTCTGAGCTGCCAGCTCAGAGCCTGGAACTCGCTTCAGATTCTGTGTGTGTGTCTCTCTCTGACCCTCCCCAGCTTGCACTCTGTCTCTCTCTCTCTCTGTTTCTCTCAAAAATAAATAAATATTAAAAATCTAAACAAAAAAACATTTCAACCCTAGGATTGCCTCTGATCATGCTGTAGTCTCTTCCATCCAGCTACCTGCTCGTGTCAACTCCTGACATTAGAGTAGGTAGTTAGGTTCTAACAGAATACCTTGAGGTCAGCAAAGAGGAAGTCATGGCCAACTATCAGGAAATTTGGAGGCCTCTTTTGACAGCACTACACAAGAAACCAGGTCAAACCAAGATGGCAGGTGCTATGATGGGAAACCATTGACCAAATTAGGAAGAAAAGGTGGGAAATCCTACTTCCAAGAAATCTCTACCCCAAGTAATGAGTATTCCACCCCCTAGCTAACAACTGTCAATAAAAGATAGAAATCCAAACCCCAGGGCATGCAGTTTACTCACTCTCTATCTTGAACTCTCCCACTTTCAGATCTTGAGAGTATACTTTCATTTTAATAAACTTCCTCACTTGTGTTGCTCACCTACTGTGTTGTGTCTGTCCTTGAACTCTTCCTCCTGAGAAGACTAAGAACCTTCAGGGACATCTTTAGGACAGGCTGGTTCAAGGCCCCAAAGCCCAGGGTCTCCCCAGTCCACCTTGCATCACTGAGAGAAGCCTTCCCTGACCATCCCACCTAAAGAAGCTCTCCCATGTCCTGCTTTGTGTTTTTCATAGCACTTACCATTGCCTGGCTTTATATTATTTATTTATCTATCGCTTCTCTCTCCACTATAATGTAAGCTCCAGTTCACTATTATTACTTGCAGAACCTGGAGCATTGCTTGGGACATAATGGGTGGTCTGTAAATATTTGTTCAATGAATGGATGGATGGATGGATGGATGGATGGATGAATGGATGGATGGATGGATGAATCTAATTCACAATGAACTACAGACTTATTCATTGTATCTGTAGTGCTTCTGTTTTCACAGGAAGCCATGTAAGTTTAAACATTCCCTGGAACATGGTAGTGACTCAGTAATGGACTGAATGAAAGAGAGATATGGCTATGAGAAAAGAGATGTGCACAGCTTAGATCTATGATTCTTGTTATGTGTGAGGGCACTGTGGACAATCCCCATGCACACAAACCAGGGTAAAGCACTTTTAACATTATAAATATGGGGTTCAAATTTTAAAATTACTTACAGATTTTAGAAAATTACAAAGAGAAAATGGGAAAAAGAAAGATTGTTTTCATGATACAAAATACAAAAGGGACATGAACTTTTTGTTTCTTGTGTAGGAGCTCAAAGCAGACTACCCCAAAATGGACAACTTTGGCATGAACACTATACTGGGTTAAAAGTAATCAGGGACACCTGGGTGACTCAGTCAATTAAGCTTCTGACTTGGGCTCAGGTCAAGATCTTGCAGTTCATGGGTTCATGTCCCATGTTGGGCTCTGTGCTGACTGCTCAGAGCCTGGAGCCTGCTTCAGATTCTGTGTCTCCCTCTCTCTCTGCCCCTCCCACACTCACATTCTGTCTCTCTTGTTCTCTCAAAAATCAATATTAAAAATACTAAAAAAAAAAGTAATCAAAATCTAACCTATGCAGGAAAAGCTCTCGTCCTTGTCCTCAACTGCCTAAATTCATGTTAGAAAGGAAAGCCTATGCTAGGAAGAGGGCTATTAACAGAGACTCTCCTTTACCTAAGGAACTTACCTGCATAATATATTATACTTACCTGCATAATAGGTAAGTAAGTTTCTTTGTTTTTCAAAACCTCTCCTCTCACCTTGATTCCCTTTGTATCCTCAGACCCTATCCCCCTCCTTGGCTCATATAAGCTATCTATTGCCTCATTGTCTTTGGACTTTCATATCTGTGTGGATTCCCTGGAAGTACCCCATTAAATCTGATGTTCTCCTGTTAATCTTTCTCATATCAATTTGATTCTTAGTCCGTCTAGAAGGACCTGGAAGGACAGAAGAAGATATTCTTCCCTGACACTTGAAAGGTCAGCATGCAGGCAACACTGGACTGACAGTCCCTAGGGCAACTCTATCTTGAAAATCCTGTGATTCTAAGCCTGTGCACATCCCATGGCACATGATCCGGCTGTACATCCCCTTTCCTAAGGAGTGCCTCTCACGAAAGAAAC
>NW_027527804.1:277860-278504 GCF_008692635.1 Crocuta crocuta
ACAATGGAAATTACCAAACCACAACTGAGCTGTGGTCATAGCAGTCTTGAATGAGCATTAACAAGAAGAGGGTGCCATGAAACAAAGGCAAATTTTCCCTTTCCTTCCCTCCCCCATGCTGATCACATTCCATTTTTCAAGACAATGGCATCTATCCAGCTGGCATTTAATTTATGCAAATCCACAGCAGCTCATAGGTGGAACTGACACAGCAAGGGGCCACAGAAGGCAGACCTTGATGCTCTAATTGAGATTCTGTCCCTGGATGGCTGTAGAGAATGTAAAGTATCTCATATACAATCTGGGCTGCATCCATTAGTGTCCAAACTCGCTGCCAGGTGAAGCCGATCAGACACTGGCAGGCTTTGACATTTTAAAATTACTGTTTAAAATTACACAAATAATACCTGCTCATTGAGAACAAAATGAGTAGAATATAAATAGCCAGAAGGGCATAAAAATGATCAACAACCCAGGGAAAGCTAATGTTAACATATTGATATTCCAGACCTTTCTCCAAGCATGAACATACACATATTTTTCAGAACAAGGCATTATATTGTACAATTTTATGGCCTGAATTTTTTCAGTTAGCAATACATTGTAAAGAGTATTCCTTGTCAAGACATGCGGGTCTACATTAT
>NW_027527804.1:278522-279038 GCF_008692635.1 Crocuta crocuta
CTTGTAATTGAATATGTAGTTATTTATTTAAAATAATTATCTAAAAGTGGGATTTCAGGGTATGTACATTTTAGGATTTATGATAATATTTCTTCCCTGACAACATTTGGTATTATCATATAATAATAATTACTACTACTACTACTATTACTATTATAAAAGCAACAAACACTTATTTAGAAATTAACTATATGCCAGAAACTGTTCCAAGCATTTTATGCATATTCATCCATTTGAATCCTCCATACAAGTCTGTGTGACAGGTATTATGTCCATTTTACAGATTGGGAAACTGAGGTAAAGAAAAATAACGTGATTAAAGCTAGCAAGTGGCAACGTCCAAAATAGAGCTCAGAAAGACAGTAGCCTACAGTCTTCACCACCACACACAGACTTTGTCAATTTGATAAAGCAAACAATTGACCTTAAGATTGTTCTAGCCCACAGCTGGATTTATAAGTATTTCCCAATATTTTAAAATTTGTCCTCACCATTTCATTCATCAAAGGAGTCTAC
>NW_027527804.1:279073-280800 GCF_008692635.1 Crocuta crocuta
GTGGGTTCAAGCCCTGCATCGGGCTCTGTGGTGACAGCTAGCTCAGAGCCTGGAGCCTGTTTTGGATTCTGTGTCTCCCTCTCTCTCTGACCCTCCCCTGCTCACGCTGTCTCTCTCTTTCTCTCTCAGAAATAAGTAAAATATTTTAAAAAATTTTAAATTAAAAAAATAAACAAAAGTACAATTGGAGACCATTTTGAAAGAGAGCCATTGCTTCTGCTTTAGCACCAGTGACAGCCGATGACAATCCACTGTAAGTGCATTCCTATTTGTACAATGTTCCACTTATCTACCAAAAGACCCCACCCCCATGTTATCAAGTTCCACCTAAACCTCTCAGCTAACTTTTATTTTTTTTCAACTAACTTTTAATTGCAAATATTTGCAACCAGGTGTCACTGAGAATTCAGTAAGGCTGAGGTGACCCTGTTCCCTGTAGCTCTTATCTCCGAGTGTGCAGACTACTGATAAGTATTGTTTTCCCTTTCCACTTTTACCACTGAAGTTGCTTGAGCTCCAGCTCTGTTGCCAAGAACAGAGGGGCTAAGCATGCTTGACCTAGATTTGCATCTTAATTTCACAAATACAAGCCATGTGACCTTGGGTATGTACTTAACCTTTCTATGGCTTAGTCACTTCATCTATGGGATGAAGGGTGATACAATAGTACCTAATTCATTGGAATTTTGTGACATGAAATGAGAAAATGGGTATAAAACACTTAGAATGTGAGCTATTATCTATTATTAAATAGGCCTGTTCTCTATTTGTCAAGAGTACACATTTTGGGCTCAAACTTCTGAGATGCAAGTCTTGGCTTTCATACTTTTTAGTTGTATGAACTTAGGCAATTTACTTATCTTCTCTGTGCCTCAGTTTACTCATCTGAAATAATAGTTCCTATGTCATAGTGTTCCTATGAAGAGTCATTAAGTTCATTTATGTGAAACGCTAGAAGAGTACCTGACACAAAATAAACGTTGGTTATTAATGTTATTATTAAAGTGCTGTAAAGCCTACTTTAAGTGGGCTTATAAAATGTTGGTGAGACCGTGGAGGAACTTGTACCTTCATGCACTGTTGATGGGAATGTAAACTGGTGGAGCTTCTGTGGAAAAAAAAAGTTTGATAGTTCATTAATATTTTAAGCATAAAATTAACATAGAATCAAGCAATTCCACTCCTAAGTATATACTGAAATCTGAAGATTTAAATTGAAACAAAAAGTGGTACACAAATGTTCACAACATTATTCACAACAGGTAGAAATAACCAAAATGTCTATTAGCTGATGAATGAATAAATAAAATGTGGTATACTCATACAGTGGAATTTTATTTGGCCATTAAACAGAATGAAGTACTGATATATGCTACAAATGTGGATAAATGTTGGAAACATTATGCTAAGTAAAAGAAGCCAGTCACAAAGCATCAATATATTACATGATACCATCTAGGTAAAATGTCCTGAATAGGTAAATCCATGGAGACAGGAAATAGATGAGTACTTTCATGGGACTGGAGCAGAGAGGGAGGAACAGCACGAATAGAGAATGACTGATAATATTTATGTGGCTTCTTTCAGAGGTGATGAAAGTGTTCTAAAATTAGATTGTGGTGATAAGTTGTGCAACCCTATAAATATACTAAAAACCATTGGATTATACATTTAAAGTGGGTGAATTTTCTGGTATGTATATTATTCCTTAACAAAGTTTTTCTTAG
>NW_027527804.1:281046-290993 GCF_008692635.1 Crocuta crocuta
TTGAGTTCCTCCCAAAACATTTTGATGTCAGTTTTGGTCAAATGTGATCAGGTATTTGGGGAGTCCTAACAAAAGGATGACTAGGTCAAAAGATTAGTCCTTCTCCTGACCAACGTTAGCCAGATCTTACCATTGTTCTCCAGGATCTTCACAATCAAGTCATCTGTTTGAATCTGAGTGTGCTTATTGTCCTATGGTCTACCACAGTTAGGATAATTTAATACTGTAAATAAACCACAATAGAGGGCATAGATCTTGTCTATCTTATTCCCTATTGTATCTACAGTGCCTGCCTGGCATATAATAGGTGCTCAGTAAATATATGATGAGAAATAAATTGATGGGTGGAAAGACACGTAGCATGAGCTGTGGAAAAACTTTGAAACCAGAAGGACTTGGATTCAAACCTCATCTCCACTACTTACTAGAAAAACAATTATTAGCAAGTAACTTACATTCTTCTGTCATTTTCTTGCAAAAAGGAGAAGTAGCATCTCCTTTATAGGCAGTAAGTTTTAAGTGAGACACTACATGCTATGTGATAACGCAAAAAATGTTAGTTTCTTTCCCTTTACTTCCACCAACAGGAAAAGCTCTGGGGCACTGTAAGTTCTCTACTGATATATAGCTTTGTGTTAAGTCCTGTTGTAGCAATAAACATGAACATTGACACTTTCCTAAGCACAAACTTAATGTCATGTGATATCTGTCATCCATCGTGGATGCTGGCAGTGAAATCTGAGCCCATAAAATGCCATAATTGGGAGGGTTGTTAGTAAGGGATCATCTAGTCCAACCCCTATACTTGATAGATAATCCTCAAATACCAAAATATTAGTGGCCCATTTGGAGACTCTGGCTTAATAAAAGAATGGGCAAAGAAATAGCTGGCANAATTCCAGGAGTGATTCATTGTCCTCACCCCTGCAAAAGTCCCTTATGATATCTGACAGCTTAATTACCATGTGTGTATTTATACGAGTGAGGCAAAGGTCACTGTACAAAAGAGAACCACTAGAGGAACAGGTGTTGATCTTAAATCTTCTAAATATATTAGTCAAGGCAGAATGTCCACACCAGGAAAAAACAGTCAGCATAACTATATAGAATTCTGCTTACATTTCAATTCTAGGAACTAAATTTTAGTATCTTCATCAAACTTTAGGCCTTATTTTTGTAACAAGGAACTAACTGAATTTGACACCCTGGTGTCCAGTGAAAGGTGACATATAACTAAAATAGGCAAATGCCTTCATTTATTAATGACTTAACTAAAAAAACAAAGTGTTGGCTAATGAGGGAAATAATTGGTTCATTTGGAATGTAAATAAAGAATAATTCATCTGTTAACTTGTTTTCCATACTTTATAGCTTCAAATGTGACAGATATGCTTATTTATATTACATGAAGAAAATGCATCTCACAAATTCTGTCTCTTTATTTATAAAATCCACAGAAGCATCAAGGGTAATTTTGGAAGCCTAAGAGGAAAAACAACCCTGGAAGGCAGAAGAGCCTAGTAGTTAAGAGCACAGGCTTGTTTTCCAGTCAAGATCAAAACCTAGGCTGATGTAGGAAATAACCCAAATTTCCATTGATACACAAACACACACACACACACACACACACACACACCACAAACTCATACATTGCAGATATGCAAAAATGCCAGGTATTCAAGTGTAAATGCATATTCGATCTTGAAAAGAAGAAAAGGAATCTCCATGTACCAGAAATAAAGAAAACACTCAAAGTGGTAGGTAGGATTTGAAGACTCATGTCTCAAATGGTAAGTGAACCAGATTTAGTTCTTAGGATCTGGAATTTTAATGCTCTAAAGAAAAGAGAAGTTGGGGTTGCAAGTTATGGATATAGCAGAAAGTTAAATGGGATATAACCGGAGAAGATGGAAAGCAGAGAAATGGAAAAAGTGTCTTCTTTGATAAAAACCTAATCACCAGCCTGAGAATACAATTATGTGGTCCCTGTCCCAAATCATAGATGGAAGCTAAGTCAACCTGAAAAACTGAACGCCCCTAGAAAATTTGACATGAAGAAGAATAAAAAGCAAAGGAAAGGCATGGTAAACTAGAAAACACAAAATAGTCTATCAATAGTCACAATAAATATAAGTGGATTAGAAACACCTATTTGAAGCCAGAGACACTCAGATTAGATATTTAAAATTCAGCTATATGTTGTCTATATGAAACATACCTAGGGACGCCTGGGTGGCTCAGTCAGTTCAGCATCCAACTCTTGATTTCAGCTCAGGTCGTGATCTCATGGTTGTGAGACTGAGCCCGACATTGGGCTCTGCACTGAGCATGGAGCCTACTTGGGATTTTCTCTCTCTCTCTCTCTCTCTCTCTCTCTCTCTCCCTCCCTCCTGTTGGACCTCCCCCACTTGTGTGCTTGATCTCTCCCACTCTTTCTCCTTTAAATGTTTTAAAACATTAAAAAAAGGAAACATACTAAAATGTCATGAATCAGAGAAGTTAAAATAGGGGATAGAAAAAGAATATGCAAAATGGAATTTAAGGTGAAAAACATTAATAAAGACAAAGAGACACATCACTTAATGATTAACAAATAGTTATCTACTGAAAGAATACAATGTTGATGCACCTAAAAATATAGCTCCAAAATGTATGAAGTGAAAGTTGACAGAATTAAAATGAGAAATAACCAAATCCATAATAGTGAAAGATTTTAACACATCTTTTTTGGGAACTGGCAAAGTNTCTTTGACATTTCACTGCCTTCAAAAACTTACAGGCTTCTGGGGCACCTGAGTGGCTCAGTCAGCTAAAGGTCCGACTTCAGCTCAGGTCAAGATCTCACGGTTCACAAGTTCTTGCTCTGCATCAGGCTCTGTGCTGACAGCTCAGAGCCTGGAGCCTGCTTCAGATTCTGTGTTTTCCTCTCTCTCTCTCTGACCCTCCCTCACTCATGTTCTGTCTTTCTGTCTCTCTTTCTCCTTTCTCTCTCTCTCAAAAAATAAAAAGACACTAAAAATATATAAGTAAATAAATACTAAAAAAAAAAAACCACTGGCCAATCTGATAACACTATATTCTGTATGATTTTAACTATATGACATCCTGCTAAAGGCAAAACTATGGACACAGTAAAAATAGCAGTAATTTCCAGAAGATTGAAGAAAAAGAGGAATAAATAGGTAGAACACAAGGGATTTTTATGTCAGGCAAACTTTTCTGTACAATACTATAATGGTGAATATATGTTGTACATTTGTCAAAACCCATAGAACCTGTGACACCAAGAGTGAATTCTAACATACACTATGGATTTTGGGTGCTAATATGTCAATATTGATTCACTGGTTGTAACAAATTTAATACTCTGGTGCAGGTTGTTGATGTTGGGGGAGGCTGTGTGTGTCAGTGGGAGGGAATATAGGGGAACTTGCTGTACATTCTACTTCGTTTGCTGTGAACCTAAAACTTGTGTAAAAAATAAAATCTATATTTAAAAAAAAACCTGCATCTGTCAATTGAAAAACAAATATTTTATAAGCACATAGGGGAAACTTGCAAAAAGTGAACACATTCTAGGCCACAAAAATCTCAAATATAAAAATATGAATATCATACCTTATTCTTCAAACATAATTCAATAAAAAGAGAAATCAATAGCCAAAAGAAGCCCTTCAAAAAGCCATAGACTTTGAAACTACAAGTGCGTACTTCTAAATATTGATATTTTTGGAAAATTATCAAATATTTATAACTAATTTATAGAAGAAATACCACATATCATGGGGTGCCTGGGTGGCTTAGTCGGTTAAGGGTCCGACTTTCGCTTAGGTCATGATCTCGCGGTTCGTGGGTTCGAGCCCCGCGTCGGGCTCTGTGCTGACTGCCTGCTCAGAGCCTGGAGCCTGTTTCAGAGTCTGTGACTCCCTCTCTCTCTGACCCTCCCCTGTTCACGCTCTCTCTCTCTCTCCTAGAAATAAATAAAAAACATTAAAAAAAAAAAGAAATACCACATATCAGAAGCTATGGCATACAGCTGATTAGCAGTTGACTACAACTGCTTTATACCAACTCCCAAAACCCGGTTATAAATATTCAGGAATTTTGCCAGCCAGTTGTTATATAGCTTGAGATCTGCTACGGTGGAAGCATTTATAGTATGAAAATCAGCAAAGGCTATAAATCAGGGCCGGTTTTTTCTTTTTTTTTTTCCTTCATCTTTTTTTCTTTTCCTCCAGAGTCGGTTTATCAGCACACCACTGGCTAAGGTGGTAGTTAGAAAAAAATATTAAGATGTAAAAGCATTTATTACAAAATCAAGAAGCACTGAAAATTAATAAGTAAAATGTTCAACTCAAAAAGGTAGAAGAATAAGAGAATAAAGCAGCCCCATGCTAGTAAATTTTTAACAACCAGATTTTTGAATGTAGTTCCACCATAAACGTTGTTTGATATTTTCATTTGTGTTAATGAGTAAGACCAAAGTGAAACAATAAAGACTTATGTAGGGGGGGTGACTGGGTGGCTTAGTCCGTTCAGTGTTTAAGAACAGGAACAGAGAGAGAGAGGGAGAGAGAGAATCCCAAGCAGGTTCTGTGCCCTCAACACAAAGTCCACAGTGAGGCTCAATCTCAGGAACCATCAGATAGTGACCTGAGTGCAAACCAAGAGTAAGACATTTAACCGACTGAGCCACCAAGCACCCCAGCATGAATTTTTATAAAACCACAGCAATTAAAACAATATAGTTTGGCACAGTAATAGTCAATCAGATCAATAGAACAGAAAAGAAAACCAAGGAATTGACTTATATGTATACCAAATTTTCGTGTATGATGTAGATGGCTTTACAGAAAGGACAAATGGTAAATGGGATTCAGATAATTGGCTTTCATATGGAAAAATCAACTAGTCTCCCTTCACCATACAGGGAAGTAAATTCTAGATATATTTAAATTCTAAGATGCAAAACAAAATTTTAATGTTAACTGACTAGACTTAAAAACTTAAAATAAAAACAAAATTTTAATTTATTAAAATCAAATATGAATACATGAAAAGATGAATATTCTTATGAACTCATGATTACTTAAAACACAGAAAACTCTGCAGATTAAGGAAATATTGATAGATTTGATAAATCAAATTTAAAACTTTTATAAAGTAAGAGCATATACTAGTCAAGCAACTATTGTTATATGTAATAAACAAAGAATTAGCATCCATAATATAGAAAGAACATCTGATCAACAAGAAAAATACAAGCATCCCAATAGACAAAAAGGATGAACAAAGGTTATGAATGGAGGAAATCTGATTGGCAAGAAGAAGGAAGAGGAAAGGGAGTGAGAGATCCAAATTTATTTGTAATCAGGTAAAATAAATGTTTTAAAAGTATAAATAGGATGCCATTTAATACCCATCAGATTGATAAAGATTTAAAAATCTGATAAAATAAAGAGGATGGGAATGTTAGGCAGTGTGGCCACTTTGAAATACAATTAGGAGAAGAGAAGGACAAATAAGATAAAAACAGAGAGGGAGGCAAACCATAAGAGACTCTTAACTATAGAGAACAAACTGAGGGTTGCCGGAGGAGAAGGGGGTGGGGAGATGGGCTAAATGAGTGATGGGCATTAAGGAAGGTACTTGTTGTGATGAGCACTGGCTATTATATGTGGTGATGAATCACTAAATTGTCCTAAAACCAATACTACACTATATGCTACATATTAACTAACTTGAATTTAAATAAAATACTGGAAGAAAAAAATACATATTAAAGGATTAAGGAATAAGGGGATATTAAGTCTGCAACTTTTTCTCAAATGATTCAGAGGAAAATGTCAATGTGTGTGTCTAAAGAATAAGGCAGATGCGATAAAGTAGTAATGATCAGTAAACTGAGTGAAAGATATAGAGTAGCTTCAGGTACTACTTTCACTTTTTACATGTATTCATTTCAAATTTCTTTTTTTCATTTTTTCTAAATAGTTTATTGTCAAGTTGGTTTCGATATAACACCCAGTGCTCATCCCAACAAGTGATCTTCCCCATGCCCATATCCCCCTTCTCTCCCCCCACACCCATCACCCCTCAGTTTGTTCTCAGCATTCAAGAGTCTCTCATGGTTTGCCTCCCTCCCTCTCCCCAACTATTTTCCCCTTCTTTCTCCCTCATGGCCCTCCGTTAAGTTCCTCCTAATCCTCCTATATGTGCAAACACATATAGTATGTATGTATGGTATCTGTCCTTCTCTGCCTGACTTATTTCGCTCAGCATAACACTCTCAAGTTCCATTCATGTTGCTGCACATGGCCAGATTTCATTCTTTCTCATTGCCAGGTAGTATTCCATCGTATAGATAATCCTGTCAATATATGCAGAAAAAGCATTTGACAAAATACAGCATCTCTTCTTAATAAAGACTCTCAAGAAAGTCGGGATAGAAGGAACTTACTTAAACACCATAAGAGCCATCTATGAGAAGCCCTCAGCTAACATCATCCTCAATAGGAAAAAACTGAGAGCTTTCCCCCTATCAGGAACATGACAGGGATGTCCACTCTCACCACTGTTGTTTAACAAAGTGCTGGAAGTCCTAGCATCAGCCATCAGACAACAAAAGGAAATTAAAGGCATCAGAATTGGCAAAGAAGTCAAACTTTCACTTTTCGTAGACGACATGATACTCTACATTGAAAACCCAACAGACTACACCAGAAGCCTACTTAGAGCTGATCCGTGAATTCAGCCAAGTTGCAGGATACAAAATCAACGTACAGAAATCNTGCTTTCTCCTCTAGGGCTTTGATGGTTTCCTGTCTCACATTCAGGTCCTTTATCCATTTTGAGTTTCTTTTTGTGGATGGTGTGAGAAAGTGTTCTAGTTCCATTCTTCTGCATGTTGCTGTCCAGGTCTCCCAGCATCATCTGTTAAAGACGCTGTCTTTTTTTCCATTGGATGTTCTTTCCTGCTTTGTCAAAGATTAGTTGGCCATACATTTGTGGGTCCAATTTTGAGTTGCCTACTCTATTCCATTGGTCTATGTGTCAGTTTTTGTGCCTACACCATACTTTCTTGATGATGACAGCTTTGTAGTAGAGGCTAAAGTCTGGGATGGTGATGCCTCCCGTTTTGGTTTTCTTCTTCAATATTACTTCGACTATTCTGGGTCTTTTGTGGTTCCATACAAATTTTAGGATAGTTTGTTCTAGCTTTGAGAAGAATGCTGGTGCCATTTTGATTGGGATTGCATTGAATGTGTAGATTGCTTTGGCTAGTAACGACATTTTAACAATATTTACTCTTCTGACCCATGAGCATAGAATGTTTTTCCATTTCTTTCTGTCTTCTTCAATTTCCTTCATAAGTTTTCTATAGTTTTCATCATACAGNAACACCTCCATTTTATTATGTATCTCATTTATCGCATTTTTAAATTCATCATAACTATTTTTAAGCTCCATAGTGTTTTTAGCCATAGTTTCTCTGATGTCCTCCATGATTTTTTTCAAACCCAGAGATTAGTTTTATGATTATCTTCTCCAATCGGGTGTCCCAAATCACTCCTTTGGGTCAGTTCTCTCTGTGCTGGGGGTGCAGCCAAGGTGGACCAAGGTGCCCCATGCCCAGCGGCGTTCCAAGCTCTCACTCTGTGAACATTAATGATACTGCGTTAAATGTAATCCTGTGAGCCTGGCACTTCAGTGCTGGGGATCAGTTCCTCCTGATACCTACAGGGCCCCTGGGGTACTGCCTGACTTGGAGGGAAGTTCTTTTGTTCCTTGGCATGGGGAATCGGATAGGATCCCTCTCCTTCCTGGGCCGAGGATTTTTTTCTTATCCAGATACAGTTTTACACTTCCCCAGCTGCTCTTTTTCTTCCCTTTGTCTCTCCACAGAAGGGCTCCTTCCCCTCCACACCTTCGTGTCCCCGCCCATTTTTAACTCTCCTAGTTTGCACTCACACTATGAGGCAGTCTTCCTAGTAGACTGTGTCTCTTTTCCTCCCAGACTCTTGGGGTTCAGAGTTCTTTGACTTCAGCCTTTCTTCATTTGAGAAATGTGGGCAGGAAATATGGAGCCTCCTATTTCTCTGCCATATTCTTTCTTACCAGTACATGTCTTTTTAAAATCAGTCACAGAAAGGACGTGGGGGCTCAGAGCACAGTGAAGCTAGGTTTTAAGCAATGTTCTTGCAAGAGCAGGTGTTGGCAGGACAGGCACACATGGGGCAGACACCAAAACTAAACATACTCTTACAGTATGATCCAGCAATCATTCTACCTGGTGCTTACCTAAATGAGTTGAAAGCTATGTCCACACAAAAACCTACATGCAGGTGCGTATGGCAGCTTTATTTATAATTGCTGAAACATGGAAGCATCCAAGATGCCTTTCAATAGGTGTGTGGATAAATGAACTGTGGTACATCCAGACAATAGATATTATTTGGCACTAAAAAGAAATGAGCAACCAAGCCATGAAAAGACGTGGATGAACTTTGAACACATATTACTAAGTGGAAAAAGCCAAGCTGAAAAGGCTACATACCATATGATTCTAACTATATTGCGTTCTGGAAAAGGCAAAGCTATAGTCATAGTAAAAGGATCACTGATTGCCAGTGGTTGAAAACAGTGAAGGATGAATTGGTAGACCACAGAGTATTCTTAGGGCAGTGAAACTACTCTGTATAATACTGTAATGGGGGGTTCATAGCATTATACATTTGTCCAAACCCATAGAATGTACAACAAAAGTGAAGCCATAATATAAAGTATGGACTTTGGGTGATACTGATATGTCACTGCAGGGGCGCCTGGGTGGCTCAGTCGGTTAAGCGTTGGACTTCGGCTAAGGTCATGATCTCATGGTTTGTGGCTTCCAGTCCCGCATCGGGCTCTGTGCTGACACCTACCTCAGAGTCTGGAGCCTGCTTCAGATTCTGTATCTACCTCTCTCTCTGACCCTTCCTTGCTCACACACACACACACACACACTCTCTCTCTCTCANCTCTGTTCTTAAAACTCAATTTTGCTATAACCTAAAACTGCTATAAAAAAACTATTAAAAATATTTAAAAGGGGTCCCTGAGTGGCTCAGTTGGTTAAGTGTCTGACTGCAGCTCAGGTCATGATCTCATAGTCTGTGGGCTCAAGCCCTGTGTTGAGCTCTGTGCTGACAGCTCAGAGCCTGGAGCCTGCTTCAGATTCTGTGTCTACCTCTCTCTCTGCCTCTCAAAATGAAATAAAGACATAAAAGTTTTTTTAAAAAAACCTTTAAAAAAATACAGAGAAAAGAGTGAACAGCTTTAGAGTCAGGCATAGAATTCCAGCTCAGCTAAATACTAGCTGTGTAACCTTAGATAATTTGCTTAACCACTTTGAGCCTTAGGTTTCTTATTTGTAAACAAAGATGCTTTATAGGGTTTCTGTGAGAATTAAATAAGATAGCACTTGAACAGTGCCTGGCACATAGTGTATTAGCAGTTATTGTTATTATCAGAGACTCATGAAGCTAAATGTGTCCTCAAATTGTTCAAGGACCTAGACCTACAAACTCTCCTGGCAACTTAATCCAGTATCTAGTTTCCCATCAATTAAATGCTTTCCCTTTACAATGATGAAGCCTATTTACTCTAGCTTGGACCATCATAGAACTGAAGAATAAGATTACCTTCCTGGTATTAACACTAAAAGAACATTAGACTAGGTGCCTTTTAGTAATTTATTGTTTTAGTAATTTTATTTTGTGCCTCCTGAAAGGGAATAATTCCTTCCCTACCTCACCCTCCTCCCAAGATTGTTATGAGGAACTGCATAATGTGATGTACCTGATTACTGTTTGGCATCTTAAAGGGCTCTATAAATGAAGAGATTAATAGTTACTTGAAGAAATGTATTAAATTACCTCTGTCTCCATTCCAACCTCATTACTCTT
>NW_027527804.1:291052-298490 GCF_008692635.1 Crocuta crocuta
TGTCTCCATTAAAACTTAATTACTCTTTAACCCTGTCCATATTCCTCTGAAAATGTGGAGATCAGTAAAATATTACTTAATAATTTTTTTATTTCAAAAGATGAATTCAAGGCCTGCTTTGTGTCGGGCACACTATTAGGTGCTAGGGGATCAAAGATTAATGAATCATGGCCCCTGCTTCCAAGAAACTTAAAGTCTAATAGAAAGACAAACATGAGAAATGTGTTATATTATGGTGGGTGTTTTGAGACAGATATAGATATGCCAAGGGAACACAGATGAATAGAAAATTTATTCTAATGGATATTATGAAAGACTTCACAGAGAAATAGCATTAGTGCTGGACTTAGCAGAGCAAATAGGAAATTTCCAGATGGAGAAAGGAAGAGTATTTTAGACAGAGGGAACCCTATAAATACATGGAGGCATAAAATCACACAGCATGTATGGTGAGGATAATATTTAGGCATGGTGAGAGGTAAAGCAAATTAAGTAGACTAGGAAGGGGGAAGTAGTGAATTACATTTGGAAAATGTTGACTTTAAGATGCCTAAGGAACTTCTCTTTGAATGTTATATACCAATGGGAACATAAATATAGAAAGATTGGAGAGTCATCAGTATACAGGTATTAGCTAGATATGATGGAAAAAAATATAGAGAGAATGATCACGAATAATATTTGTGCTTTTATTTGAACAACTGGTGCCCTCACTGAGGTAAGAAACATATAGGAAAAGGAGCAGAGGGAAGAGAAGGCCATATGGTTTTTTGGGCATGTTGATTTTCAGATACCCATGGAATATCCAAATGACTATGTTCAGTAAACATTTGGATCTATAGATATAATGTTCTAGGAAAATATTCTGATTGTACATATAGAGGTAGTAGAGAAAGTAATGGAAATGGGCAAAATTGATCAGGGATAGTGTGCAAAATAAGAACAGGTGCTAAGACAGAACCATTGTGAATATCAACATTCTGCAATGAGGCAGAGATGGAACACCTATCAAAAAAGATTAAGGAAGAACTACAGAGATATGATAAGAACCAGGAGAAGTGTCATAGAAACCAAGACTAGTTGATATTTCAAGTAGGAGAGGTCAACTGCATGAAACGCCTAGGACTGAGAGATCAAGTAATAGAAGGACTGACAAGTGCCCATTGAAAATTTATTGAATACCTAGTTTTCACTTGCAATTTTCTGGACACAAGGGATTCTGAAAATATCAAACCTGAAATCTTAAAAAAGCACTGAGTCAGTGCCTTGTTTTCTACTCATGTGGTCACTAATACACCTTCCCCCAAGTTCACCAATTACTGTGTGTGCCTCAACGCTTGCCCCTGAATTGCCCAGACAAGGAAATCACCTGGATACTTGTTGGAACACTTGTAATCAATTCAAGTAAAATAAAAAAATCAAAAGCTTAGCCCCTAATGGAACTGACCACAAAGGCCTCCCCAGGGTGGAGAGGTTTATGTGCTGTGCCTGGACTATGTTAAAAAAAAATTAGAACTGGGATTGTAACAAAGGGGCTAAAGTGTCAAGTCACTAAAAGCAGAAAATTCCACTTGCAACACAGATGCCCCCTCTCACACTGGTTTATGATGAGAGAAAGTGAAAATTTATAATATGCTTTCCATAAAGTCATGACAGCCATTGAGCTGGGACCTCTGGGGGCCAGCCCAAAGGTTCTCCCTCATTATCCAGGGAAAGAGGGCAGAGAGAGAGAGTGCTTAGTCACAGAACAGGCTTTGTCTTTAAAAAGGCCACCTCTCACACCTGCACTTCTTGAGCTCTGTGACTTGGACTTTTTTCAACATTTATACCAGAATAGAAGCAAAAGTAAGTTGGTGCCTCAGCCCAAGCTCAACAGTTGTTATGTACCAACTGCAGATAAACTGTTTATAGTCACTCTTCTGGCGTCCTTGGAGGTTAAACAAGCTAAGAAAAGCTAGATTCTGCTGCAGTAAGAAGTAATCTCAACATTTCAGTGGCCTATAGGAAACATTTATTTCTTTGTTCACACTACATGTCCAAAATAGGTTGGTGGGAGAGCAGTGAAGAGAGTTCTACTCTTACATAGATCTTAGTTGTGCTCAGTCTGGGATCCCAGCTGATAAAGAAGGAGCCATGTCAGATGTTGCCAATCAACACATCATATGGAAAAGGGAAAGTGACAAGGCAAGCACTGATTCTCCAAGTTTCCACCTAGAGTTGACACATGCCCCTTATGTTCATATCTTATGCCTGATTTTAAAGGCCTGGGGAGGCATAATTCTCATGTAGGTAGAGTCACTGCTGGCAGGGACACTAACTACAGGTGAGCAATATAATAGTCTATCAGAGAAGCCATAATTAATATGTATTAAACTTTGATTAGATTATGTAATAGTTACTCTCTGAACACAAAGGTGTTGGTAGCTGTCATGTAATTATCTACTGCCCCCTAACTGGCCACTCTTCCTTAGAATCCACTACTCAGGGTTCATTCCAGGGAGTTAAAATATTGCATTACCAGAAGCCACAGGGTGTCAAAGTGCAAATGCCTCTGGTGGGACAGCACATCGATTTGTATCAAATTAATACAGTATTCATATTATTTGTCCTATGGACAACTGGGCAAGCAAGCTTTATTATTGGAAACAGGGAGCACAGCAACCGTGAGACACTTTATTCAATATCTACTATATGGCAGGCACTATGCTCAGCTCTTCAACACACTATATCTCTTTTAATCCCTGTGGCTATTGCAGTTTAAAGATAATGCAAAAGGTCATACTTGCTTATCTAGAAGGTGGTAATGAGTGCCAGGGGAAAGTCCAGCACTTAGGGTGCCACCTGGAGAGGTCAATTAACGGAGACACCAGCAGGGCATCAGGTGCTTGGGGTGCAGGGATGGTTTGCACACTATATATAAGTCAGGAAAAATCTGCCCAGAGAAGAAATCCCAACAAGAGGTTTGACCTACTTCACAACTATTCTCTCAGCCAACCTTTAATTACTCTGCACCTGAAATTAGGTGGTATTCTTTCAGATGAGGGGAAGAAACAATCTGGTTTTCCAGAGCCATGTCCTGGGAGCTGGAGAGATTTCTTCCAGAAGATACCTATTACTGGAATCTGGCCTGCCAATCAATCAGCCTACTGCCAATGGTTACTGGAACCCCTTGTTTGATTATGGATTTATTGAACAAAAAGCCTGCCAGAATGTATTACAGTGCCTGAGTTTTAGCTTGTATGCTGAATAGTGGTTAGCTTGGCAGGAAAATGATGTTTTAAAGCCATAAAGGTAATACACATCCAATTCTGCGCATAGACACACACACACACACACAACCCCTAAACATGGGTTGTAACATCAGTAAAGATCAATACGAGAATTTCTCTCCAAAGGGCAGCACAAGTGAGATATACTAAGCTGTGTTTAGTAAATCCCTGCACATAAATTCATTCATTCATTCATTCATTCATTCATTCATTCATTCAATATATATTTATTGAGCACCTGCTGTGATCCCAGCACAAAACGACTTGACTCTGAATGTCAAGGAGCTTATTGTCTAGTGGAAGACAGATATAATAAACACAAGTTGATACATCATCACATGTTAGAGTCAGTGCCGTGAAGAAAACAGACAGAGGTACAATGAAAGCAAAAGGGGAGAGTTCAGTTTAGATAGGGGTGATCGGGGTGCCTTGGTGGCCTAGTTGGTTAAGCATCTGAATCTTGACTTTGGCTCAGGTCATTTTTCATGATTCATGGGTTCAGGCCCCTACATTGGGCTTTGTGCTGACAGCGTGGAAACTGCTTAGGATTTTCTCTCTCTCCCCCTCGCTCTCTCTTCACCTCCTCTCTCATTCTCTAAAAATAGATACATAAACTTCAAAAAATTTTTAAAAAGATATGGGAGGTCAAGGAAGGCATCTTTAAGGAGCTCATTTTAGGTTGAGACTCAAAGGATACAAAGGAACCGACATGATAAATACTAAGATATTTATGTGGTCTTTTTCTTAAAATTGTTTTTGTTTTGTTTTGTCTTTTTTGTTTTCCATGTTTTGTTTTTACAAATAGTTTATTGTCAAGTTGGTTTCCATATAACACCCAGTGCTCATCCGAACAAGTGCCCTCCTCCATGCCCATCACCCCCCTTCCCCTCTCCACCACCCCCATTGGTCCTCAGTTTGTTCTCAGATTTCAAGAGTCTCTCACGGATTGCCTCTCTCCATCTCCCCAACTATTTTTACCCTTCTCCTCCCCCATGGTCCGCCGTTAAGTTCCTCCTAATCCTCCTATATGTGCAANTCCCTGAGGTCCTGCCTTCGTGGTTGTGGGGAGAAAATTGCAGCGTCCCAGTCCCTTCTCGAACCAACCATTGCAACTCACTCTTTCGGGTTTGATCTCTCTGTGCCCAGGGCATAGCCAAGGTGGGCCTTGCTCTAGGTCCCAAGCCACGCCTTGTTTCCAGATCTTAGTCCGAGGCCCCATTGATACCATTGATACCGCCCAAAATAAACCCGTAGGCTGAATCCCTCAAGCAGTTTCAAGCCTGCCGCCTTCCCACTGGGGACTGAGCCGAGCTAAAGAGTGGTGGAGTGGCTTCAGGTGTGCTGCTTCCACTCTGGGTCGTGCTGGCGAGCAGAGGAGCAGTTTCTCCTGGCCTCGCCTGGGACGGGTCATACCGCTCAAGGTCAGCTGCACAGCTGGAAACCAGATCACTCTGTGTCCTGAGCTAAGGTTTTTCTCTTCTCCAGGGACAGGGACAGTTCCTTGAGCAGTTTCAGCCGCTCTTTCTTTTCCCCTCGACTCACTGCGGCTCCCCGCAAAGGGGACTCCCTCCCCTCCCTTCGTGTCTCCGGGTCCTGGCCCATTTTTATCTTCCCCAGTTCGCTCTCACGTTATAAGGTTATTTCTCAGCGGACTCTGTCTCCTTTTCCTCCCAAACTCCTGGATTCTGTAAGAGTTCCTATGGCTTCAGGACTTCTCCGTTTGAGAGATATGGGCAAGTGAAATGTATGGAGCTCCCTACTTCTTCTCCATCTTGCCTCCTCCTCTATGTGGCCTAAAATATCTCTCCACAGATTGAACATTAGTTGGTAAGGAAAAAGTAGTAACTTTACAGTGGGGAAACCAGACATCATTTTGACTAGGTGATCAAAATTATTATCACCAATGAGGAGCACATTGACATTTTGTGCCTCCATATGTGATATCCCAAAGACACATCACTTACATAGTATTCTGACAGAATCTGAATTTAGTGGTGAGGAAAACCAAAACCCAAATGAGAAACATTTTATTTTTAAAAGGGTGTGTATTAGCCTTTTCATGCTGTCACAACAAAATGCCACAGACTTAGTGGCTTAAACAACAGACATTTATTTTCTCACAGTTCTAGAGGCTAGAAGTCCACGATCAGGATGCCATCAGGGTTGATTCTTGGTGAGACCTTTTTTCCTGGCTTGTTCATGGTCACTTTCTTGCTATGTCTTCACATGGGGTTTCTTCTGTGCTCATGCAGAGAGAGAACTCTCTGGTGTCTCTTCTCCTTTTAAAAAGTGTATTGAGGTGTAATTGATATACAGTATTATATTAGTTTCAGGTGTACAACATAATGATTTAATATTTGTAAACACTATGAAGTGATCAGCACAGTAAGTTTAGTTACCATCCATCACCCTATATACTTCCAAATTCTTTTCTTGTGATGAGAACTTTTAAGATATGCTCTTTCAGCAACTTTCAAATATGCAATACAATATCATTAACTATAGTTACAATGCTGTACATTACATCCCCATCACTTATTTATTTTACACCTGGAAGTTTGTACCTTTTGACTTCCTTCACCATTTTACTCACCAAGCCCCCTCCCCTGGCAACCACCAATCTGTTCTATGTATCTGTGAGCTTGGTTTTGTAATTTTTTTTGTTTTGCTTTAATTTGTTTGTTTCTAGATTTCCCATTATAGTGAAATCATATGGTATTTGTCTTTCTCTCTCTGACTTATTTCACTTGTTTCCTCAAGGGCCATCCATGTTGTTGTAAATGGCAAGATTACATTGTTTGAGAAAGATTACTNTGTGTGTGTGTGTGTGTGTGTGTGTGTGTGTGTGTGTGTGTGTGCCATCTTCTTTATCCATTCATCCATCTATGGGCACTTAGGTTGTTCCATATTCTGGCTATTGTAAATACTGCTTTAATGAACATTCTCTTTATCTTCTTATAAAGTCACCAATTCTTTTTTTTTCTTTCTAGTTTATTGTCAAGTTGGTTTCCATATAACATCCAGTGCTCATCCCAACAAGTGCCCTCCTCCATGCCCATCACCCCCCTTCCTCTCTCCTCCACCCCCATCAGNAATAAACCACATCTTCTTCTTCTTCTTTTTTTTTTACAAGTAGTTTATTGTCAAGTTGGTTTCCATAAGCACCCAGAGCTCTTCCCCACAAGTTGCCTCCTCCATGCCCATCTCCCCCCTACCCCCCACACCCATCAGTCCTCAGTTTGTTCTCAGTATTCAAGAGTCTATCATGGCTTGCCTCTCTCCCTCTCCCCCACTATNAGGGTGCCTGTTTCTCCACATCCTTGGCAGCATCTATAGTCTCCTGATTTGTTCATTTTAGCCACTCGGACTGGCATGAGGTGGTATCTCAGTGTGGTTTTGATCTGCATTTCCCTGATAATGAGGGACGCTGAGCATCGTTTCATGTATCTGTTGGCCATCTGGATGTCCTCTTTGGAGAAGTGTCTGTTCATTGAAGACACCAATCCTATCAGACTAGAGCTGCACCCTTATGATCTCATTTAATCTTAACTAACTTGTTAGGGGCTATCTCCAAATACACTCACATTGGTGCTTTGGGCTTCAATATATATGAATTTGGGTGGAGGCACAATCCAGTCCATAACAGGAGGACTATATTCTTCAAAGTTGTCAATATCATAAAAGACAAAGAAAGACTGAGAAATGATTTCAGTATAGCAAAGGCTAAAGAGACATGGCAATGAATTCAATGTGTGATTGTAGACTGGATCCTGTACTGAAGGAAGGAAAATGCTATAAAGGACATTTTTGCATCAACTGAAAATTTTGAGTACAGAGAGAACAGGTAAAAGAATCACATCAATGTTAAATCCTTGTAATTAATACCTGTAATGTGATTATATAAAAGAATACCTTGATACTTTGTAAATGCACGCTGAAATGTTTAGGGGTAAAGGGCTATGAAGTATACAGCTTAATTTCCAATGATTCCTTTAAATTAACACACAAAGAAATGAAATGATAAACCAAGTGGGGGCAAAATGACAAGATTAGGTGAATCTGAATAAAGGTATACTATTCCATAAATTTGAATTTATTTTCAAATAAAAAGCTAAAAAAGAAAAGAAGGAGCCAACCATGTAGAGTATGATTAAGAATATTCTATCACA
>NW_027527804.1:298642-300600 GCF_008692635.1 Crocuta crocuta
GAATATGATTCAGAATCTTCTATCACAATGAGCACTGGGTGTTGTATGTAAGCCAATTTGACAAAAAATTATATTAAATAAATAAAATCTAAAAAAAAGAGAATCTTCTTCCACATAACATTCTTCCTTTTACTCTAGGACATTTAAGATAATTTGTAATTAAATATTTATTGGTGATTGACTATTTGTCAACTTCTCTACAAGACTGTAAGCTTCATAAGAGGCTCACCAGCGTGGACCCACCACTGCATCCCAGCACTCAGCACGGTGAATTGGAGGCTATCTTAATCTGTTCATTCAGGTAACTAATAACAAAAATACCATAAACTGGGTAGCTTATGAACAACAAACATTTACTTCTCACAGTTCTGGAAGATGGGAAGTCCAAAATCAAGACACTGGCACAGTTGGTGTCTGGCGAGAACCTGCTTCCTAGTCACCTTCTTTTTGCTCTGTCCTTAAATGGTGGAAGGGGTAAGGGAGTTCTGTGGGGTCTTTTTTATAAGAGCACTAATCCCATTGTTAGGGGCTCCAACCTCATGCCCCCCTCCAAAAGCTCCACCTCCTAATACATCACTTTGGACATTAGATTTCAACATATGAATTGGAAACAGGGAGACACATTGCACATTGCAGGAAGCCCATTGCACAGCAAGGAACTCAGCAGGTGTGATGGTCCAGGGGAAAGATAAGATGGGAGCAGTGTGGCATGCATTTACATTATTAAATGATGCTCTATCCTAAAAAGAAAAAGAGATAAGAAACTCTAGCTTTTTGAAGAAATTGTAGGTTACCCTTTCCCCACCTAAAAATCACAGATTTTTTTCTAAGCCAATAAATAGTGTATGGAAAATATAAGAGGAGTTTCAGCTATAAGAAAATAACACATTTTAATGGCAAGTATTCTCATGCAAATAACTAATGCATCTCAACTATCCAGAATATTCCCTAAAGTTTTCCCAATCTTAACCCCTCCTTATCCATACTTTATTGGACTTTTTAATTTGAAAAAGTGCAAATATTAGACAATAAAGTTGCAATCAGAATGCCAAACAATGAAAGACACTGAGCAAAGTACTGTTTACCTGTTCAGAGACTACTGCAATGGTCCAGGCTAGAGAGAGATTGGTGGCTTGGGTTAGGGTGGAAACAACAGAAATAGGGTCAGAGTAAAATGTGAGGGAATTGAGAGTGATTTTGGTCGTGTATTTGTTGTACACCTAGATATGCTTTTTACTACAGGACAACTAAGAAGTTTGTTAGCATTTGGGGATACAGGTAGAGGTTGGGTTGACTGGGACAGGAACCTCTTTAAAAACCCTCTTTCTTTCTCTCAACCTATTGAATTTCTAGGTTATATCTTCCCTGGGTTGAAAGGGGTAAATGAGCGTTTTGGCTGGATTGCAGGCCTCTTGAGAGACTAAAGAAAAGCAAAAGCCAGTAAAAAGTGTACCTGAAGTTCATTATCTCCTATCTGCACCTAATAATTTCACTGTAATTTGGTTATTCCATCTTAGGATAACAGAGAGTTGACTGTACTTGCAATGAATACACTGGCTCAATAATGTGGTGAAGGGCTCCTTGTAGCCCTTAGCCATGCAAGGTTCTAAAATATATAGGAGAGAATGCCTCACCTTTGCTTGCCTTCCACTTATATCTCCCAGGGTGTCCAAACTTGCGAATCACACATTCATTTCCACAGTCAGGATCCTGGTGAAATGGTGCCCATGAAAATGGTTGTCTGGGTTGCTGGTCAGGGAACAGCAAACAAACCTGCAGAGAAGCTAGCTCTAGAAACCAATGATGAGATGGGCCCAAGTTGTAGCCCAAGGAAAAAATTCATCAATAAAGCAGTTGGTCAAATATTTACCAAGCACCTACTACATACTAGTGAGATACCTGCTTGTGGTTCTCAACTAGGGAGCAATTAGGTCTCCCAAAGGGCAATGGGAAATCTA
>NW_027527804.1:300638-305502 GCF_008692635.1 Crocuta crocuta
GTGGGTGGGAACCAAGAATGGTAAATATTCTTCTGTGTGTGGGCTGAATCCACACAATGGAACTGTCCTACATAAAATGTCCATGGTACTCCCAGGGAGAAACACTGTGCCAGGCTGGGGCATAGTGAGTATTCTGACATGAATATTCCATTCTTGTTCTCAAGAGCTAATTGGTGCCAGAGGGCAGCGAATCCTTCTCTATTTACACTTGGCCTCCTTATTCTTTCTTTGGGAAGGAAAAATTGTAACTTTCATTTTAATGATGAGGGAAAAGGAACAGACTGGCTAGAGGTCACACCAGTTAATAAGTGGCAAAGCTGAGACCCCATGTNTATACTTATATTTCCAATTTAAGTCAGCTCTCAACTCAACTCTCAACTATGCAGCAAAAGAACAATGTGGTTTTGGGTGACACTATTACCTAGAAAATAAGTAATAATGTCGAGATTCTTAAACATTAGCTTTTTTAATTGAAATTTTGAAGGTAATTCTATAATTGAAATTTTGGGGGTAATTGTAGATTTACATGCAGTTATAAAAAATAATGCAGAGAGATCCCATGTACCTTTTATCTAGTTTTCCCCAATGTTAACATCTTGAAAACCTATAGTACAAAATCAAAACCGGGATATTGGCATTAATACAGTCAATATTATTCATATTTCCCTTCATTCATATGTGTATGTGTGTGTATGCATGTGAATTAAGTTCTATACAATTTTAGCATATGTATAGGGGTTTGTGTATCCATCACCAGCAGTCAAGATACTGAAAGTTTTAACACTTCAAGGACCCCTCCTGATACCCATTTATTATCATACCCAATATCCTTCTTCATCATTCCCCCATCCTTAACCCCCAGAAACCTCCTAATTGTCCTCCATTTTTACAGTTTGTTATATCAAAAATATTATATAAATGGAATAATATTGTATGTAACTATGAGGATTGGCTTTATTCATTCAGCATAATTCCCTGTAAATTCATCCAAGTTGTTGCACATATCAATAATTCTTTGTTTATATTGCTGAGTAGTCTTCCATGGTGTGTAACATCACAGTTTGCTTAATCATTCACCTAATTAAAGACTTCTGAGGTTATATCAGCTTCTGGTGATTAAAAACAAAGCTGCTCTAAACATTCATGTACAAGTTTTTATATTAATGTATTTTTTTTCTTTTTCTTGAATAAATGCCCAATAGTGCAATTGCTAGGTCAATGGTAATTGCATGCTTGGTTAGTAAGAAACTGCCAAACTGTTTTCAAGAATGGCTGTACCATTTTACATTCTCACCAGCAAAGTTTCTCCACATCTTCCCTAGCATTGTTTTCACGGTTTTGTTTTTTATTTTAGCCATTCTTATAGGTTTTGTAGTGATATCTCATTGTGGTTCTAATTTGCATAATTTGCATTTCCCTGATGGCTAATGATATTAAACATTGTTTAATGTACTTAGTTGACATCTGTATTTTCTTTTCTTTTTGTTAAAATGCTTCTTTGTGTCCTTTGCACGTTTTCCAATTGGATTGTCTCCTTTTTAATGTTGAGTTTTTAAGAGTTCTTTATATATTCCGGACACTAGTTCTTTGTGGCAAGTGTGGTTTGCGATTGTTTTCCTCCAGTCTGTTGCTTGCCTTTTCATTCTCTTTGTGTGTACTTTCATAGCACAAAAGCTTTTAATTTTGATGAGGTCCAGTTCATCAATTTTCTCTTTTATGTATCATGTTTTGGTGTCAAGTCTAAGAACTCTTTGCCTAGTCTTAGGTCCTAAAAATATTTTCCCATTTTTTTCCTAAAAGTTTTGTATTTTACCTTTAAGACTATTATCCATTTTGACTTAATTTTTTGTGTAAGTGGTGAATTTTAGGTCAAGGTTCATTTTTTTGGTCTATCAATGTCCAGTTGCTTTGACACCATTTGTTGAAAAGACTATCCTTTTTCAGGAGTGCCTGAGTGGCTCAGTCAGTTAAGCATCTGACTTTGGCTCAGGGCATGGTCTCATAGTTCGTGGGCTTGAGCCCCAGGTTGGGCTCTGTGCTGACAAGCTCAGAGCCTGGGGCCTGTTTTTGATTCTGTGTCTCCCTCTCTCTCTGCCTCACCTCCACTTGTTCTCTCTCTTTCTCTCAAAAATAAGTAAAATTTTAAAAAAAGAAAAGACTATCCTTCTTCAAATGAATTACTTTTGCACCTTTGTTAACAGTATATTGAGCTTAATTGTGTGGGTTTTCTATTCTGTTCATTGATCTATATTCCACCTATCTATACATCAGCACCACACTATCTTGACTACTATGGCCACAGAGAAAGTCTTAATATTGGGTAGAATAATTCCTCCCATTTTATTCTATTTTTTAATTGTTTTAAGCACTCCAGGGCCTCTACCTTTCTGTATAAATTTTAGAATAAGCTTGTCTATGTCTACAAAAAACTTGTTGAGATTTTGATAAGATTTGTATAAAACCTATAGATAAATTTGAAGATTGACATTTTTACCCTAAGTCTTCCAATCCTTGAATACAGTATGTCTCTACATTTCTGTAGGTCTTCTTTATTTTTTCACTAGTGTTTTGTAATTTTAGCATATAAAAACTATACATGTTTTGTTAAGTTTATACCTAAGTATTTTATTTTCTTTGGAGTGATTGTAATTAGTTTGTTTTCAATTTAATTTTCTGCATGTTAACTTGTTAGTAAATAGAAATATAATTGATTTTTGGTTATTAATTTTGAATCCTGCAACCTTACCAAATTCACTTATTAGTTCTACAGAGGTTTTTTGTTTTTGGTAGGGTACTTGAGATTTTCTACAAAGATAATTCTGTCATCTGTAAATGAGAACAATATTTTTCTTCCTTTCCAGTATGTATACTTTTATTTATTTTTTCTTATTCTATTGCAGTGGCTAGAATTTCCAGTATGAAGTGAACAAGTAGTATGAAGGTGAATAAGAGCACTTGCTGTTAAAAACTGACCTCTGTGCTCCGGAGCCAAAATATGTAACATGAAGACAGAGTTTGGGTTTAAAGAAGGAAGATAGTTTATTACTTTGCCAGGCAAAGGAGCCTGTAGCAGGCTAATTACTCCAAGACTACAAGCCAGCCTAGAGTGAAAGGCTAAGGGGTTTCACAGGAAAATACAGGATCTGGGCAGTATCAATAGGAATCTGGTACATGGTGCCAGCCAAGTTGGTCATTTCTTAAAGGTGGTCTCATGACTAGCCCTGGAGCCAGCCATCTGAGTCTTGTTACTAAGTATACATTTAGGTCAGCAAGATGTCAATATCGATATGAATTCCTGGAACAAAGGATTCTACAGAAAAACAGATGAAGGGGAGAGGGAGGCTTCAAGAATCAGGAAGAGAAAAATTTGTTGTTTAAAGTCAAGCCTTGCTAAAGCATTAATGTATTCATCTTAATTTCCATCCATCTTTACATTTCTGTAACAGTTTCAAGCTGAGACTAGAAATCCTTGCTTTGTTCCCAATCTTAGAGGAAAAACATTCAATCTTTCGCACTAAATATGATGTTGGTTGTAGTTTTGTGTGTATATGTGTAGCTTTCTTTGTTTATTTTATTTTTAATTAGTTATTTTTTAATTTACATTAAGGAATCTTTGTTTATTTTTTGTTTTGTTTTGTTTTGCAGATGCTCCTTATCTGATTGAGGTAATTCTCCTTTATTCATAACTTGCTGAGAGTTTTTACCATGAAATTTGTTGGGTTTTGTCAAATGCTTTTTTCTGTGTATAATCACATGACATTTCTTCTTTCGCTTGCTGACATGATGGATTACATAGATTGATTCTGAATGTAGTTATTTTACAATTATCATGCCTAATAGCTACGGAACACAGATCCTTATCTCATTTAAACCTTGCAACAGTCATGTGGAACAGATACAATTATTATCAGCCTGATTGTACACATGGAAAAATATGTTCAGAGAGGTTAGGTGACTTGCCTAAAGTAACAGTCAGTATTGGACAAATCTGGAAATTGAACCCAGGACTGGTTCATACCATTTCTACTGTCCTTCCAGTCTGCTAGCCTCCCTCTAGGTGCTGATCAGAAGTTCCTTAGTGTGTGCCATTGTGTAAGCAAATAGGGGAACCTGACTATCCCAAGTAGGCTTTTAACTAAGATAAGGATCCTCTCTCTCCTTTCCTGTTCTTGAACTTGAACGATAGTCTTTTTCTTGGAAGTCATCAAAGCTGGTGTTGAATCAGGGCCAAAGCTCTTGGAAATGCCTTTCTTGGGAACCATGGGGTGAGTGGGGGTAGCAGAAAGTGTAATGATGGAGCTCAATTGTTCTAAGTTCCAAGATCAGCATTGGTTTTTATTTGTTTTTTTTTTCTTGATTGTCAAGTTGGTCTCCATATAACACCCAGTGCTTATCCCAACAAGTGCCCTCCTCCATGCCCATCACCATTGTAACGGCAGCCGTCAGAGCCTCCCACCCCAGAAATGATACTGCCTATGAAGCTACCCGTAAAGTATTAATGTGTATGCAAAATCCATCTCACATTCTCCTTTAGTGACACACTGGAATCATGGACTCTCTGGTGACTCAGACAGGGCTTTCACAGCAGAGTAAGAAAAGCTACTTCATGCAATTGTTTCCCCCAAATGATTAAATTAAACATATTTCCTTGTTGTTGGGGTTTTTTTTCTCATTTTTTGGGGTAAACAACCCCAGGATTTTTTTTCTCTAATCTCGTTATTACTATACCACAGACAAGAAAAGCATTTGACACAAACACTTTGGGAACAGAATTTACAGTGTTTATTAGATTTCCTTTTGTTTTATTCGTTAATCCAAATAAACATTTCTCTCCTCTTTTAAAGGAAAAAGGTGGCTGGGGCCC
>NW_027527804.1:305598-312307 GCF_008692635.1 Crocuta crocuta
AGTTTTTTAGATATTTTCTCTCTCTCTCTCTCTCTCTCCCCCCCCACCCCATCTCTCCCATTCCCTCTCCTTCTCTCTCTTTTCTTCTCTCTTCCCAACCTCTGACCCCTACCTCCTGCATCTTATAAGCTCTGCTCCCCTAACTCGATGGGGTTTTGTTTCTTTTTAATTTTCAGACAGAAATTTCAGAGAAAGCCACATTCCAGCTTCTCCAGCTCCTGTTTCTCCAAAATGCCTCTAATGACTATGCCTTGTGTTATATTGCTCAGTAGATTCAAGTTTTTTACTTACCTTCTTTCTCCTCAAAAGCTCTGACTTCCACCAATTCATAGCAGTACATGGTCATTTCACCCTCAAGGTATCAGAAGATTTTTCTCTCCAGTGACTCAAAAGCCTGAGTGATTTTCCTTTAACTATCTTCTAATTTTCACCTCTGTATCTGAGGGCCTCAGTCAGTTGAGCAAGTTTTCATATGTTTACCTAAAGTCTGAAAAATAAATAAATCAGACTCCAGTGTCCAGTTGTCTGTGGTCCAAATTCCTTAGAGGTAAAAGGACTTTTTCTGGAAAAAATAATTGGGTCAAGCCAGAGCAACCATTAAGCATTGGCAAAGCAAACAGTTGCCTTCCAAAGACTAATAACCACCTCCCCTACTTACTCATTGAATCAGACCTTCTTCTCCAAATCACAAAGTCCTGCCAGGGAAATTTGGAGGAAATGGAAAAGCACATTGATTGTCATTTTCCTTGGAGTAGAAATAATCTAAGCAGGTGTGGCCAAGGGGAGTAAGGGAGAGATCCTAGGGGCACAGGTCTTTGGGCCCTGCAAGAAAAACCACCTTGTAGCAAGAGGAAGACCTCAGAAAAGGGAGACTGAGGCCTCTCAGAGACTACTGTGGCCATATTACAAAATTGTTTCAGGCTCACCTTAGGCAAACTCTAATCCTAAATCTTGTGTTCCCTTTGGCCAATGCTACTGCCTGCCATGTACAGGTGATTCATCAGACATGTTCAGAGTATTGGTATATCCTGGCCTACCTACCTACTATGGATTCTATTTTTATCACAGAGAAGAGTTCTAATGAACAGCAATATGAGACTGAGTGGACTGAGGCTAAAGCAGAGATAAGTATTATAAAATACTCATAACACTAATGTTGACTAGGATATCATCATCTCCTTCATTCCATTCACCTCCATCCCTCCAATTACAGAGATAATGGGGCAGAAGGTGGCTAAATACACTAGGAGCTGGCAAAAGAAAAAAGCTAAGATGCAAAAATGGAGTGTATGTCCACAGAAAAGGGGAGAGGAAAATATAGAAAATAACAAACCATCACATAGGAAGAAGCTCAGATCTTAAGAAATTGTCTCTGGCTAGATAAGAATTGACTCCTAGCTTCCAACAAGTCTGAGTAACAGTTAAATCTGGTGATTGGAGAATGTTGGCTCCAAGACTAAGGGCAGAAAGGCCAGCCTGATCAGCAGCAATCTTTTAGAGCATGGGTTATCCTTAGGAGGAAAGTTGTACCAAAAGTTCTTCCAGAGCAGAAATATCCCCAGGATGCTACAATTTCAATACTGACCAGCCAACAGCTTTGAGCTCCTACTACATGCCCATGCTTGACTGGGGTAATAACTAAACCATGAAGTCACTATCCTGTGGTGGAATTTCAATCACAATCCAGTGTAGTCACCACCTCCCAGTCACTGTGCTCAGTCCTCAGGATTTAGCAGCAAATAAAGCTTTATTGCCTCTAAAGACAGCTATGTGTTTGCCAAAATCCTTTCCTCCTTTTTTATCATGTATATAACTAGACTGTATTTTCCAGCCTTATTTATAGTTAGGCATGGTGATATGACTGAGTTCCAGCAAACAGAAAGTGAATACAAGTTAGGTGTGCCACTTAACCTAGCCAATAAAGGTATATGATCTTTATCTTTTCCCATTAATGGGCTGGATATGGATTCTGAAGAAGAAATTAGAAGCCACATAATAAAGATGCTAGCACCTCCATTAGCCTGGATCCTGAATGACTTCATGAAACAGCTAGCACCCACCTTACCATCATCAATTGGACTTTATATGAGTGAGAAATAAACTACTTTGTTAAACCTTTGAGACTGAGATTTGGGGATTTGTCTCTTACTGAAGCTAGCATTATATTAATTCCCAATTCAGTGGTCCTTGCCTCCATGGACCTTGCAGACTAGTGGTTACACAGTAGAGGAATGCCCAGAGTCCTATGGAAACAGAAGAAGGAGTGATCAACTTGGTCCAGAGCAATAGCACAAGACATCACATAGACTGTAACATTTGAGATGAGTCTTGAAGGGGAAAAAGATTACCCACAAGAAACAGTGAGTCAACTTGAGGGCACTATTTCCAAAGGCCTTCCAAATGAGAAAACTTAAGTTGAGATGGCTGAAAAGCAGAAGGCAACAGTGTTGGGGGAGTTTCATGGGGATTCAAGCACTGATGGGAAATGAAAAAAATTACAGGCCACTATGTGATACCAGGCACCAGTATATTTAAAGACATATAGAGATTTAGAGTGGGCCAGCATAACAGTCTCCTCTGTAATGTCAGTCCTAGCCAATTCCCAGACAAGAAGAAAAAGGGCCAAAAAATAAAGGCTGTAACCTCAGTTCTTATTATTGATAAGTCTGGATTTTTTGACTCCTATTCTATACTCTATCCCTCAACATTCTCACCCTATCCACTGGAGAAGGAGCCCAGTAAGTGGTCTTGCCCTCACCCCTCCCATTCACAGAAGTTGCTCTTCTGGGCAATAATCCATAGACCATCCTCTGCAGCTGCATCCTGTGAACACCTTCCAGGAGGCAAGATTCCAAGAGCCAGGAGTCGAAGGGAAAGAGCAACCACCTGCATGTTTTGTTGTGTCTGATTAATTTCAAACGAATATTCCAATGCTTCATATGTTCCTGGACAGCTCTCCAACATCCTGCAATTAGCCTTAAATGGATATGCTCCACATAGGAAGATGGAATGAGAGTGAATCTGATCTGATGGTGTAGACAAACAAGTAAAACTATAGAGTGAAATAAAAGGGACCTTTAAGATCACCCTAGTTCAAATGCCTTGTGTAACAAACGAGAAAACTGAGGTTCAAGGAGGGGTCAGGGCTTGCCTTACGTCACAGAATGAGTCAGTAGCACAGACAGGACCTCCAGGTCTCAACTCCCAACCCAGTGCTCTTTCCAGCATACTCATCAAGCATTGAGACCAGTTGGAAGAAGCATGGTGAGAGTTACTGATTAAGGAAATCGTGGGTGGATCCAAGGCAGGGAAGCTTAACATCTGGCCAAAATGTTACACACAAGGGTCAGTCACATGCTTTTCTTGTATAGTCTTTCTGTTGGGTTGCAGGAGTCTGGGGACAACAGGCAGAGGAAAAATTAATGTGAACTTGTGCCTGGTCCACTTTGTAGAGGAAGAACACAGTTGCCTCTGTGATCTGATTTGAAGAGCGCTGAGGAGTCTTTCCTGACCTAAATGATCTTCCCTATCAGGTTGCCATTTCAGGTAAGTATTGCCTTTCCTGAAGGCTGCTTTTTAAAAAGCCTTGAAGAGAAAATAGTGAAGACTGTTTTCCACCACTAAAATCTTAGTATGAATTAGTAATATATTTGATTTCCAGAGGTTCTATCAATTCACATTGAGGAAAGCACAAATTATGCAAGCCAAGGTCTTGACCAATAGATCACAAAATGCTTGGGTTTCCTTAGAACTCTCCTGTCGGTTTTTTTGTTTTGTTTTTTTTTTAAACACTTCTGCTTTGGACATTAAGTGCAATAACAAAATGGGCCAGAAACCTGGATGGGGCCTAGAATCCAGGCTCCCTCATACTGCAAGCTCCGGGGAGCAATGTTGTATACACACTACTCCTAAACACTGCAATCGAAAGGTCTCACTAGTTTACGCCCTTTAACGTGACACACGAGGAGTTCTCCCTTTATCTCTTTCTGAATCTGGATTCACAACAATCACCCTTGCTCCTGGTCCCTGGGGTTGGTATAGTGGGTCACAACTTATAAAGCTCTCTCCCTGTAACTTGTAAGCCAGATAAAAACAGACAGTCTCATGCTCCTCATTTTACAAGTGGTAAACCCGTGGCCTGAAGATATTAAATGACTTGTTCAAAGTCACATAAGCAAGGGAGTTATCTGTCAAGTCAAATTGGAATCCAAGTGCTCTTTCTCAAAATCCTGCCTTGTTTTTCTACATTGGCATTTCCCAAAGTGTTCTCCACAGAGCACAAGTTCACTGATAATGAAGTTGATAGAAAGAGGGGTTCCATGATCTAATAAGCATTTACTTCCTTTTCTACTTCTCTTGTGGTGATACACTAGGAACATCAGCACATTCAAAGCTCTGAGATGTGATCTGCATAATCCAGAGTTTCCAAAAAGTATTTATGAATCAGAAGAGTGCACATGAAGTGAGTACGTACAGTCCCAGGCTTCATGCTAAATATTTACAAGCAGTAGCTTATTCTATCCACCAAGCATTCTTATGATCTTTGTATCATGTTTGTTCCCATTTTACCAAGGATGAAACCAAGGCCCGCAGAGATAAAATACCTTTCCCAAGTTCACACAGTAGACACATGACCAATAAAATTTTTAAACCCAGCTGTCTGACTCTATGCAATATTTAGCCACCAAAACTTTTCTGCACAAGCCCTCTTTAACACCCCCACAGAACTAGCCTCTTGAAGAATCCATTTTGGGAGTGTAGCTCCCCCATTCACCAATCACTTAACAATAACTTTGCCTTATGCTTACTGCCTCATCTCTCTCAACATCCAGAATCACCCAGAAAAGGTATTACTTTCAACCACTGCACAAAGAACACACATGCTGGAAAATAAGACAGATATTTGTTTACAGGGGGCAAGACAAAGGTGTAGAGAGCATGAACATTGTGCCAGGAAAGTAGCCAGAGACAGGGCCCTGAAAGATCAGACAAGATGACGTCAACAACCAAATAGGCCTTTTTCACTGTTTTGCTCTATATGCTCGGAGGAAGAATCATAACAGAATTCTCAGTTCAATTGATCAAATACATCTTCTCTCTACCCGGTGAGGCAACTAGAGTTGTATATATCCACTGTGAGCTGGCTGCTAATTGCAATGCCAGGGAAGTGGACCATAGCAGGCCAGTTCAACCAAAAGTAACAATTGAAGCTACTGTCTAGTGGTTCCGCCACTGGGCATGAACACATGTACCCATGCGCATACATGTGCACACACACAGATTCACAATGCCAAAAAAGACTAGCTAAGAGGATCGATTCAGTCAAACAACCAGTCAATTTAATGGAGAGGAAAAAAGTAAGGCAAAGGAGATACTTGACTAAACTGGTCAGTCAGTTCGCTCCATGTAGTTAGTATAAAAGCTCCAGTAGACACAGCTCAGTTGTCTTTGGGGAGATGGAGAGCAGTCATGAGGCGCAGAACCCAGGGAAAGAGAGGGCAATTGCAACACAAGGAATTAGGTTAAATGTAAGGGGAAGTTTTTTGACAATGAAGAGATGGCCAAATGGCTCCTTGAAAGGAATTTCACAAGCAAAAGACAATGGAAATTTTTCAGTAGAAAAACAGACTGGGAGAAAAATATTTGAAAAGCACAAAACAGACTAAAAGTTGATATCTTTGCTATTTTTAAAAGCTCTTACAATTTGATATGAAAAATACAACCCATGCAGTAGAAAAATAGCAAAGATTATGAACAGGTGAATCATAGCAGAAAATATCTACCTACTCACTCATAATCACAATAGAAAGTGTCTCAGAATGCAAATGGCAAAGCCATATATGACAATGCAAAATACCCTCACTAGCTGTCAAGGATATGTCCATTGATATCACAATAAAATACTTTTTACCCTTCAGATTATTAAAATAAAAACTTAAAATATTGTTAATATTCAATATTGACGAGTACCCCCATACACTCCTGGTGGGAATGTGAATTATTTGAACTTTTTCTATTCTGGCAGTAGTTNGAGGGAGACACAGAATCTGAAGCAGGCTCCAGGCTCTGAGTTAGCTGTTAGCACAGAGCCCGACATGGGGCTCGAACCCACGAACCGTGAGATCATGACCTGAGCCGAAGTCGGATGCTCAACCGACTGAGCCACCCAGGCGCCCCTCTAGACGTCTTAAATACCCATTCCCTCTGACTCAGCATTCTCACTCTTGGGAATATATTCTGTAGAATTGGAAGTACAAGCACATATGGAATGTAAGGCAGCATTATATATAATGGCATAAAAAATGGAAACAACATAATATCCATTAAAAAGGGGATAGTAGAATAGATTGAAGTGCACCATTTAACAGAATGTACTGACCCAGAGGAGGAATGTCCATAAGATATTGGTAAGTAAAAATAGATTGTAGAATAATGTATTTGGTGTGGTCTCATTTTTGCAGACCAAAAAAGGAGGGAAGCTGGTGTGTTTATCTGTGTTTGCATATATAGAATAGTATGGAAATATACACATCAAGCTGATAATATTTATGACATTAAGGAGGATCACATTAGGAGAATAAAACTGGAGGAGAAAAAAGATGGAAAAAACTGCTTTACTTTTTGTTACAATGAAATATATTACATTGCTGAAGTAAAACAATATCAGTGATTCTATTTAATATGGAGGAAGAAACATCACCTTTTTTTG